>NC_135786.1:88932500-89117500 GCF_051106095.1 Pogona vitticeps | reverse complement strand
AGAGTGACATCCTCATGGCGCAGAAACTGTGGCTGTTATCTTGTTCTGTAAGTTACACTGTGGCAATTTTTCAGAAATAATATATTTCTGATTTTTCTCCTCAGGTGTCAAGGCTCCTGTGGAATCCATTTTGCCATGGATAAGTCATTGTGGGCCATGGGGGGGGGGAGAGAGAGAGGGGTCTTTGATTTCTGAAAATCAACACCACCAGGATTATTTTACCAGTGGTGTCAATTTTTGGAAATTAAAGATCCCCCCCAATCCCATGGCCCCTAATGGGTTCCCCACAATGAAAGGGATTCCTCAGAGGCCTTGGCAGGAGATAACAGGGAAGGTTGCCCAATATATCTGATGGGCACCAGGTTAGGAAACGCTACCTAATGACGTTATGGTATGAGACATGCATCTCAAAACTGTGGAGTAATCCATAGGTGTGGAGAATTCTGAAAGAAGCATGCTGTCAGGCATCAGTCTCCCGACCCTGATTTTTGATCATTCATTGAGTTCTACCCTCAAGCTGCCTCCTCTCCTTCATCCTGTTGCAAAAACAAAACAAAAAACAAAAAGTGGAGAAAAACTGGAAATATCCAGTGAAACCAAATCTAAAGAAGAAACAAATTCTCAAGATGGAGAAAAATGGCTTTTATTTATTCACTAAAAGAGCTTAACATGTCTCAGCCAACTAATTATTTCAGGAATTATTGCAAAGGAGAACAGGATGACGTAATGATTGCTGTGATAATGCATTCATAGAACAACACGCTAAAGACAAGTATAAGACAATTATGGATATGGACATGATTTAAATATTTTGCCTTTCTCTGTACTTTAGACTGGGCCTTAAGCCTAATGGCCACCTAGGACACTGAGGTCTGCCAACAGTGCCCCTCTCTTCAATTGCAAGGCTTTCACTGTAGCAGAAGACAGTTGTATCTACAATTCCCATTTGCTGTCCCCTCCCTTCTAATTTAGTTCTCTCTTTTTTGTCCACATTACTTTTAAGTTCTATTTTTATAGCATTTGGCATTGCCTTCATGTATATGCTTCACTTTCTGGAGAGATTGCTCTCTACGTTTTGTGGTATCTAACTTGGCTACTGTGTTAGAAGGCTGTGGAAAAAAAGATATACAGTGGTGCCTTGCATTACGACATTAATTCATTCCAGCGAAATTGCTGTAGAACGAAAACGTCGTAATGCGAAAAAAAGCCCATTGAAACGCATTGAAACCCCTTCAATGCGTTCCAATGGGCTGGAAACTCACTGTCCAGCAAAGATCCTCCATAGGGAGGCCATTTTTGGTGGAAGGAATCCGTCCCAGAAAACAGCAGGCAGCCATTTTATTTACCCAGCGGCCATTTTGAAACCGCCAATCAGCCATTGGAAAATCGTCATTTTGCGAAGAATTCGTTCCCAAAGCAGGGAACCGATCATCGTAAAACGAAAAAACCCTATTCAAACCATCATTTTGTGATCGCAAAAGCAATTGCAAAAATGTCGTCGTAATGCGGTTTCATCGTAATGTGGGGCAATCGTAAAGCAGGGCACAACTGTACTGTATAACTTGGCTAAAATATTGAGACATTGGAGGTTATCATTGTGGATTTTAATATGGGCTTCCCGTTTCCTACATTATTCAAGGACTGGCCTCTGTTCCTCCTTAGTGAGTGACAATATTTGCTTTGGGTGACCAAAAATGTTAATAGAGGTCCGTGTGACCAGGAAACTCGTTGAGACAGGATTCCTAATCACAGATATTTTATCTAAATATGTGATGATGATTGTTTCCCAACAGATCTGCCTGAGAGGGGCCACAGTGCATCTTCTTGCTCTTCAGTTACATGAACTTGAATAGAGTTTGGATAGGGCTTACAGTATATAGGATGTATTACAAGTACCGGTAGGATGTTGGGACATGGTGGCACTGTGGGTTAAACTGCAGTAGTCTCTGTGCTGCAGGGTCAGAAGACCAGCAGTTGTAAGAGCGAATCCACGTGACAGAGTGAGCTCCCATCACTTGTCCCTGCTCCTGCCAACCTAGCAGTTTGAAAGCATGTAAATGCAAGTAGATAAATAGGTACCACCTCGGTGGGAATGGCGTTCCACGTCTAGTCATGCTGGTCACGTGAACACGGAAACTGTCTTTGGTCAAACGCTGGCTCTACGGCTTGGAAACGGGGATAAGCACTGTGCCCTAGAGTCAGACACAACTGGACTAAATGTCAAGGGGAACCTTTAACTTTAAAAGTAGGATGCATGTATGGATGCGACATATGTATGCTGTGAAAATATATAATATGTATTGAATGTGTGATATTTTTAGACTGCAACTCCCATCAATGCTACCCAACCTAGCAAATTCTGAGAAATCATAAGAATTGCAGTCCTAAACCATCTGGACAGCCAGAGTTGTCTGTCTACCCATGGAATAATATATAGAAAGTCCGGTTTTGCTCCCTGGGGAGTCAGTACAGGCTACATCCCTTTCTCAATGTGATTATTTCACGTTTTGTTGAAATCCAGGAGTGTTCAGAAGTTTAAAATGGGCAAGGGGGACAGATTCCCCCCCCCATGATGTACAAGATGTACTGTAGTTTGTTCAGTAAGTGTCGTCGTCGTTTAGTCGTTTAGTCGTGTCCGACTCTTTGTGACCCCATGGACCAGAGCACGCCAGGCCCTCCTATCATCCACTGCCTCCCGGAGTTGTGTCAAATTCATGTTGGTTGCTTCGCAGACACTGTCCAGCCATCTCATCCTTGGTCGTCCCCTTCTCCTCTTGCCGTCACACTTTCCTAACATCAAGGTTTCTTCCAAGGAGTCCTCTCTTCTCATGAGATGGCCAAAGTACTGGAGCCTCAGCTTCAGGATCTGTCCTTCCAGTGAGCACTCAGGGTTGATTTCCTGCAGAATTGATAGGTTTGTTCTCCTTGCAGTCCAGGGGATTCTCAAGAGCCTCCTCCAGCACCACAATTCAAAGGCATAAATTCTTCGGCGGTCTGCTTTCTTTATGGTCCAGCTCTCACTTCCATACATCACGACAGGAAAAACCATAGCTTTGACTATGCGGACTTTTGTTGGCAAGGTGATGTCTCTGCTTTTTAAGATTCTGTCAAGATTTGTCATCGCTCTCCTCCCAAGAAGCAGGCGTCTTTTAATTTCGTGGCCGCTGTCTCCATCTGCAGTGATCATGGAGCCCAGGAAAATAAGTAAGTGTAGTGTATATCCAATCATGCCACCACAGGGTGTTTTTGTGATATTTCAAATTGATGTGTCCTGCCCTACCAAACCATTCATTCATGTGCTTGATGCAATACGCAGTTCTGTTAATTGTAGTACTGGTATGTTCAACACTGTACTCTTCCTAGATTTGTGATTTGGGTTGCTGCTTAAATCTGATAAAGCAAATGCAGACATTTCCTCCAGTGGAAAAATACCAGTTCTTTATTTAGGTGTAAATGGCAACCGACAGCAATAGAAAGTCAGTCCCTGATGCTTTGCCTGTCCAAATTATTGACTTCTTCAGAGGAACCACATCAAAGCTGTTACTTCAAAGCGCCTTTTGCTTTCTTACTACAGGAAGAAATACACTTCACTTTCTGATTAACAGGATAGTGTTGTGTAAATAACCTCCTTTTTAATAGCTTCAGAACCATTTTCATAGGAAACAAGCCAGGTCACTTAGTTACATATTGGATTGGGGAGGGTGGGGGGAGTTTTGAAAAAATATATATTGAGGAAATGTCTTAGGCTATTCACTGTATTTGTTATGCCATTTAGTATAGTCATAGCCTCAGTTTATTTGAGTTAGCTAGCTAGTAAAAAGAGAAAATTATAAACACTTAAAACCGTATCATTCTGCTACATTTTGCTTTCAGTGTTTGCACTAACTCAATCATTGCTGTAAGGAAATTAGACAAAAGTATATTAAAATGCTCTGCATGGGAACTATGCAGAAGGAGTGGTTGTTTGTTTTCTTCATTTCCCTTTCAAAATTAATATTGGATCCAAGAAGTTATTAAAATTCAGCATGAAAGAACTTTCTTGTTGGGAACAGGCTACCAGCCTGGGCCAGTTACTCTTATTTTAAACTAGAATAAAGTACATTTTGCTTGAGAGGGCAGAGACCCACATGAAGAGATAAGAAATGGGAGCAAATCCAGTACACTCAATGATTCCCTTTTGAAACTTTAAAGTGGATTTCCATGATTCTGAATGATATTAAAAAACTGAAGGTCCCAACAATATTAGACAAGCATACCACATGGAACCATTAATAAAAGACATAAGGAACTCTTTGTACAAGCTGGCTAAAATATGTAATATATAAGATGGAAGTGTGTATATATTCTGTGTGTACCTGTCGCAAAGAGTCATTGTCAGGATTTGAAATTTTTTAGGTATAAAGTGTTAAAATAATTAAGGGGAGTATAGAAAAGGTAGCTCTAGAAATCAAAGTGCTTTTATTTATCCATTTCGTTAGCTCAATTTTTACTTCACTCATCTAGTAGCAAGGCCACTACTGTGGGCTGCTTATAATGCAAACAACTACAAACATAAACTTACATTTAATAATAATAAGAAAGGAAACATTAAGCAAGCAACAACAATAACAATAATAATAACAATCCAGCCAGCCTAAATACGTAGTAAATTCTATACTAAGATATATGATGGTGGCAAGCATACATTCAGCCTATAAAATCTATAAAATCATGGGTCATTAAAATTAGAGTGACCAGACAAAAAAGTTAATTAAACAAGGGGAAGAGTATGAAAGTCTGAGTAAAGAACCAGGTCTTTACTTTTTTAAAGCAAAGACTTGAACAATAGTTTACCATAGTAACTAGATGGCGTGATATAAAAATATAATAAACAAATTTCAAAACAATTAGCTAGTTCTGCAGCTGAGCAAGGACACAAAACATCCAGACAGCTAAGCATGCTTATATTGCAATTTGTAAATATGGAGGTGGCAGTTCCTGTAACTTGCGCCCTTTATAACATGGACTCTTCGTAGTTGCAATGCTTTGTAGGTTGAATAGCTTGGAGCTATAATATTCTGGCATTCCAGTTTCTTGGTGCAACAAGCCTTTATTCCTCTAAGCTTTGCAGAATTTTAGTCAAAACAATAATGTTATCATCATAGTGGCAGCTTGCCAGAAATCAACTTGCAAAGAGGAACAATTGAGATTCCTTTCAAAAATGTCTTCCTGAATCTCATAGTCCCTGGAAAAGAGATTGTTTGCAGGTTGGGGAAAATGTGAAGAACTGAAATAACTATAAATATAGAGATAAACACACACACACACACACAAATAAGTAAAAAAAGTCAGCTTGCAGCCTGCATTGTTCTTCTGAGCTTCCATAGATTCAAATTAGCCTTGGTGGGTGAACACTTCAAGTAATTTGTGTGTGTGTGTGTGTGTGTGTGTGTGTGTGTGTGTGTGTGTGTGTGTGTGTTTAATATGCATTAAAGCCAAAGATTGCTTAAAGTTTTAGTGCTTTTTTACTTTTAAGAATTTTTTTTTAAAATGTGTTGTTTTAGGCTATAAGCTCTTGCATTTTTTAAAATGTAACTTAAAATATTCTTTCTGAATTTTTTTGTACTTTGGCTCCTGTATTTTTGATTGAATTCTGACTTCAAGTACTTGCCTGCAACTTATATTTATTTTCATATATTTTTAAGAATTTGTGCCCACAGTTTTTCACAGTTGTTAGACTTTTGTATTTTTACAGCAACTTTGTAAGCATTTTTGTGCTTATGGAATGGAAAAGCAATGTAGATAAATTAAGCTTGTAGAATTAGACAAACTGATTTTGCCTGGAATTATTGCAACAGTAAAAAGACTCCCACTATGATACTCAGATGAATTTTAATATGATTGTCAATGATTGTCTAGTTTTATTCTAGAACTAACCCTTAACTGGGATAAATGCCCGCTGTGATGAACACCGGCTTCTGGTTTTCTTCCGGAGGGTACTTAGGAAAATATCCAGCATCCCTGATTTAACACCACAACTGGCCTACTAGACTTTTTAAATGTGTCCTATGAGAATTGAATCTGGACTTTGGCTTATAGGGACCACAGAGCAGTCGGAAAGCATGTGCACTGCACATAAACATTCCCATAGACATTCTGGAGCTGGCAATTTTCCTGCCTGGAAATCTTGAAGAGTTATTCCCATCTGTTTAGACCACAGTGGGTGAAGTCAAGCAACACTCATGTGTTTTTTAAAAGGGCACCTTTGAACAGCCCTTCTCAAGGAGACACAGTGGGAAACTGAACTCCCAGCCTCTGGCTCAGCAGCCAGAGACCTAAGCCACCGAGCTATCCAGCAGTTCCCTACTCTGCTCCTGGGGAGAGCCAAGAACAAGTGATAAACTTAGGCTTTTATGCTTCATGTGGGAAACAATCTGTATTTCTGCTGGCCATGTAGGGCCTGTTTTTAGAATTCAAAACTTACCATATTTTTTTGGTCCATAAGACGCACTTCCCCCCCCCAAAAAAAGTGGGGGGAAGTCTGTGCGTCTTATGGAGCGAAGGTGGTGATTTCGCCCCCACTGGCCCGTGGGGGGAGCCTCCCAAGGGTCCGAGTGAGCCTTCCATGACCCTTGCAGGGCTCCCCCCACCCCCCACGGGGCCAGCAGGGGCGAAATCACCAGCTTCCAGGACCTTTTCTGAGCCTTTCAGCCTCACAAAAAGTCCTGGAAGCTGGGGATTTTGCCCGCGCTGGCCGGGTGGGGGTGGGGAACATCACAAGGGTCTGAGTGAGCCTTCTAGGACCCTTGCAACGCTCCCCCCAGCCCCCACGGGGCCAACGCGGGTGAAATCGCCACCTTCTGGGACTCTTTTGAGGCTTGGGAAGCTTCAGAAGAGTCCTTGAAGGTGGCAATTTCGCCCCCTCTGGCACCATGGGGGGGGCAGGGCGAGCCTCCAAAGGGTCCTGGAACACACCCTAGGACCCTTTGGAGGCTCCCCCCACCCCCCACCCCTACGGTGCCAAAGGGAGCTAAGGTGTGTTCCATAAGACGGACTTCTCCATAAGGCTCACCAGATTTTTAGGAGAAGAAAACAGATTAATTTTTCCCTGTTTTCTTCTCCTAAAAATTTTGTGCGTCTTATGGAGAGGTGCGTCTTATGGAGCAAAAAATACGGTATTTTCTTTTTTTTCTGAACTGTGGTAATATGAAGAGAGTCAAACAGCAAATAACTGAGTAACTAATCTGGCTGATTTTGGAGTTGTAACAAGCAATTTGGTGACTTCAGTTGAGCAAACTTATTGAGAAATGCACAAACAGCTGGCACAGCTCTGTTGCACACGTGACTTATCTGTTAACAGGGTCTGCAGCAGAAACATGCGCTGTTCCTTATCATGTGGGGTTTAGCTAATCTTTGAGATCCAGTTTGGAAAATACAGTCTTTTCCCAAGAATTTTGTAAGCAGTAGACTGATGACTAAAGGAAGATAGTCCAGGGTAAACACATCATGTTCATAATGTGAGGAAACATTTCACATCCAAGCTTCCCTCACTCCCACCCCTTCCATCATAGAACTGAGGATTTCTCTTCACAGATATTTTTACTCCCAACACCCCCATGCCTAACAAATTGGCTTCCTTAATCCCTTTTATATTTAAAGTGGGATTAAAGAGCCACATTTGAAATTAATCCATTGTATGCGTCCTTTTTTCAGATGTTCTCAATGCTTGCCTGTTGTACAGATTGCAATCATCCAGAGCCCAAACTGAGATCAGAAAGAGTCTGTGAAGCTTTATTTATAATTTGTAATAGGGCAGTTCCATCTTCTGGGCAGAGGAATCTGACAGCATAATCCAGTGCATGTTCACTCTGAAGTACGTGCCATTGTTTTCGATGGGGTTTACTCTCAGGGAAGTGTGCATGGGCTTGCAGCCTGCATTGTTCTTCTGAGCTTTTTTTCTGATCACTGCAGGAGGCTGCACCAGAGAAATAATATATTGAACAAATAGAGGAAAAGATTGCAGAAGTAATTTGCCAGGGATTAAATAAAGTTCCTCACCCTTGAGTTTGATAGACTTGATGAGGTATTGGCTGTGCCCCAAGCTCCAGACAATAGAGACACTAATTAAAATAGAATATAAAACATTTGGAAGAGTTCATGGGAGAGTAAAATGCTACAGCACTAGCTTTCCAACAGTCTCAAAGTGATTCTAGAGAACTGAGACCCATAGGAGAGCTTTTTTAAAAAATACATCTTTTACAGTTAAGCTTTTGATGTTCTGTGCTGGCCATAATCCAAAGAACTACTTTAGGTGTCCCTAGGTTCTTCTTTGTGGCCTCTGTGAATCACACTATGAGTAATCCGCGCATGAGCGGGGCCTTGCTGGAATATTCTAGAGCTTCTGTGGTAGCAAAAGAAAATACATTAGTATAGACTCCTCCCCCTGGTATATGTACCTTGGCACCAAGGCTCTCCCTTCTGTTTCTTTCAACCACCGCATTGCTTCTGCGAGAAATCTGAAAATGAAAGTAGGAAAGTTATTGAACTTTATTTATTACTTTCAAAACAAGATACACACTGGCATTAGGGCCGAAGCGTTGTCCCTCGTTCCATTGTTTTCTTTTCAAAACCGGTTCTCGGTTCATGGCCTTTTCAGGCCCATTTAAAAGCTGCATAGGCTGCGATAACGAGATCCCACTCTCTGATGCCCTCCCTAAATGCCCTTTTTTGCCTCAGTGAGGCCATCAAACTTCCTCGTACACTGACTGCAAAAATGTTCAACGCTGAGTTCTCCGCAGTCGTCTCTCTAGACTCAAACCTTGGCTCTGGGAGCAATCCCTAAAGCCATGGATGAAGCTGTTTACGAAGCGACAAAACAGCGCCCGTCAGCTACTGCATCTCATTCCAATCAATAACCTACTCTCCCCTCAATATTGATGGTCACGTGAGTGGACAAAGCCAAACATTTGACATCAAAACTCTCGACATCGAAAACAGCCTCTAAGAAAAAAACATCCATGGATGCTTCCTCGGCACCGGAACCATCAACTCTGAAGAAGGCTAAGTCTTTGAAATCGAAGCCTTCCAAAACCGTTTTCCTGACTCCACAACTACCGGAGTCTAGAAACCTCATCTACACTGGTTCTCTTTCAGATGAGGAGGCACTTCCACCTCATCAACCTCACCATCGCAGTCTCCTGAATGGGAACAGCGTGTTGATCGACTCATGGCTTCCCCTGATAGCCTGCAACAATCCTCAGGCTCTCCGAGTGAGTATTCACAAATTGCCTCGTCAGACATCCATGGCGCTAAACACAACCAGAAACTGTGCCTTACTTTGCCCCTGTAGGCCTACCACCTCGGCCTCCGGCACATCAACAAAGGCATCAAGCCTGTATGAGTGTCCGCTTGCCTTCTTGTGGGGAAAGAGAGCTCGCTCAGCACCATCATCAGGATGCCATTTGCCCCGATCGGTACCTAATGGAGAAGCCTGCCAAGCACTATCGGCCAGTCGCTTTTCCTGGTCTGGCAGCACTACCCCTGCAGGATGTCTCTGCTAGGGAGCCTTCAGTGTCGAACCTTGGTCATCTTATTACCATGATCGCCCAGGACTACCTGGCACCTCTTATCTGGTGGCACCTAAGAGCCCCAACCAAGCCAATCGATACTCTTCAGCTCCAGGCATGTTGCAGCACCAGCAAATTACTATTTTCCTCCCTCATCCTGCTCATCACTGGCGTCTGTCTATTTCACTGTAATGCAGTGTGGTCCATTGATGCTTTTACCACCTTGACAGCTCTCTCAACACTGACAACAACCTCCATTTCGACATACCTCAATACCGACCCTTTCAGTATTGATATTGAACGCTGTCCATGGATGCAACTTCCATGTCAGCAGCAGTCAAAGACCCTCGCTATCAACCCCTGTCCATGGACACACCTTCAACGTCCATACTGACCAGTGACCCTCAACATTGACCACTGTCCACCAATGCCCCTTCGACATCAACAGCTCGGCGTCGACACCAATATTTTCAGCACCAGCCACTCGATGCCAATATCGATCGATAATTGATTGACTCAACGCAGGATGCCGATCCATCTGATCATGGTTCTAGGCCTCAAACACCATCAGGATTTTTAACATCACCGGCTTTTGACCTGGCAGACACAGACCCTCCGTCACCAGTAGAGGATTTTCAAACCTATGCTCAACTAATGATTCGTATGGCAAAATACCTTGACCTACAAATCCATAGACCCACTACTGGAGCAGCAGATCATCTTTATGATCCCATCTCTAAAGATACTATCACGCCGGTCCATATCTCCATTCTCCATTCTCTCCTGAGCACACCTAGACATTCTTCGACCAAACCAGTATCATCTCATTTGGCATCAAAACACATAGACAACCTTTATCAAGCATATGATCTGGGCACAGTCTTTTACAGAAACAACCAGATCCCAATTCCATATTTGTCAAAGCTTAACAATCTCGCTATCGACACAGACAAATACGAATACCACCTAATAAAGACAGCAGGCTCATTGACTCCATAGGCAGATGGCTATACTCTTCTGCCGCCTTCATCATGAGAATTGCCAACTAGCAGGGAGCTATGTGCACCTACCAACGTTTTCTCTGGACAATATGTCTACCTTTATTGACTTCCATTCAGACTCACAACAGCTCCCCTAGTGTTCCCCAATTGCATGGTCCTGTGGCAGCTTACCTCAAACTTCACAAAATTCACATCTCCCGTACATCGATGACTGGCTGCTTGTAGCATGCTCCTATCACAAAGCACAACGAGACATTCGCTTCACTTTGTCTCTTCTCCAGGATCTCGGCTTTGCAGTAAATCTACACAAATCCAAGTTAAAACCCACAAGGCTGGTTCATTATATAGGAGCAATTATAGACGCCAAACATGCTCGGGTGTTTCTTCCAAGAGACAAATGCCTCAAGCTAATCTCCTTACTTTGTGCCTTCACTCCTCATGGGCTCGTATCTGCTTTAACAGTCCAACGTGTTTTTAAAGCACTGTGGTGTCAATGACTGCTGTGGTTCAGCATGTTTGCCTTAAAATAAGATTACTCCAGGCATGGTTCCTAGCCTTGTTCAACCCATTGACAGACTCACCACATATGTTGCTGCGAGTCACTCCAGAACTCGCCTCCCAGCTTGCACGGTGGCACTCCAGTCAGAACCTGTTGATGGGATGGCCCTTTCAACAACCCCGCCCACAAATCCAGGTTAGTACAGATGCCAGCCTTACTGGCTGGGGTGCCTATTGCAGATCCCTGCGAATCCATGCCCGGTAGTCACAAAGAGAGAAACTCCTCCATATCAATGAGCTAGAACTCTTAACACTAATAAAAGCTTGCAAAGCTTTCAAAAACCATCTCATGGGCAAAATTGTTCAAATAGCCACAGACAACACCACCATGATGTATTATATTCTCAAACAAGGGGACACTCACTCCCCAAGTCTTTTATACCTCGCTGTCAACCTCTCTCATCACATTTGTCTCTCATGATGCCTCTCTCATCACATTTGTCTCACGGCAATATATATATAGCCGGTCAAGACAACCATCTGGCAGATTTGCTCAGTCGGGGGGGGGGGAAATCAAGCCCACAAATGGGAGTCAGATCAATCTGTTTTTCTCTCAATGTGCAAACGATGGAGCACACCCACCATCGACCTCTTTGCCTCCCAGGTAAACTGGAAATACAAGTGTTACTGCTCCCATGCAGGAGTAGGTAAGAACTCCTGCGCAGACGGATCCATTGGCCATTGGCCAAAGTCACTCATTTACCTGTTTCCACTGTTCTCACTCCTCCACAAAGTTATAGTTCGGTTTCAGCAGGACACGCCCAATACTGTCCTGATAACTCCATGGTGACTGCGACAGCCATGATTCACATTTCTCCACCAGCTGTTGTCTGACATTTATCACCTGCCCCGTCTACCTCACCTGCTCATACATAACAAAAATCAAATTCTCCACCCAGATCTCCCTGCTCTTCATCTCACAGTGTGGAGGATTCAGCCTCACTGATGAATGTCATTCATCATGCAAAGAAACCTTCAACTAGGAAGGTCTATATGTATAAATTTGAAAAAAAAATCAAGCTTTTACTGCAGCGTCATCTTTCTCCTCAACCAACTCCTCTCTTACCACTTTCTTATGTTTTTTAATGCAGTTAAAAACTAAGGGTCTTTCTGTCTCATCCCTCAAGGTCTACCTTTCTTCAATTGTGGCTTATCAACCACCAACCTCTCAGGCAACTAAATTTTTCAGACACCCTACTCTGAAACATTTCTTAAAGGGGCTATCACACCTCTAGCACAGATGTCCACCTTTCACCACCTCAGTGGTCACTGACATTCGTCCTTCAACAACTTACAAGGGCCTTGTTTGAGCCCCTGATGTCAACTGACCTCAGGTTACTTACCTTCAAAACGATATTTCTTGTGGCCATCACATCATCTCAAAGTCCTAGTGAAATTGTGGCCTTAAGGTCTGACTACCCTTATGTCCAATTTTATCCAGATAAGATTAAACTTTTTGTGGATATTTCTTTTCTACCCAAGGTTGTCTCCCAGTTCCACCTATTCCAACCTTTAGTTCTTCCTTCTTTTTTTCCGTCTCTTTCTACTCGTCAAAAAAGGATCCTCCGTACTCTTGATGTAAGACAGGCTCTGGCTTTTACATAGCCCACACTCAATCCTTCAGATGCTCAGCTAGACTTTTTTTCAGCTACCAACTTCCTGCCAAGGGTCTTCAAGTTACCTTGCAGAGAATATCTAACTGGGTTACGTCTACCATCCAGCTTGCTTATCAGCTTGCTCGAGTTCCAGTGCCACAGAATATCCGCCCTCTTTCTTGGGTGTTGGCAACATTTATGGTGTTTCTTCAGGGCATTCCCGTACCAAACATCTGCACCTCTGCCACATGGTCACAGCCATCCACGTTTATCAATCACTACAGATTGGACCTTTGGCAGTAATCTGATGCTGCTTTTGGGCATGCTGTGTTATCATCTACCTTGACGTGATACCGTTCTCCAGGTACGGTAGCTTTTTAGTCATCCGTAGTGTGATTCACAGAGGCCATGAAGAAGAATGACAGGTTACCTACCTGTAATTGTAGGGTGTGATTCACACTATGAGTAATCTGCCCATGGAGCCTCGTCGGAATATTCTAGAGCTTCTGCGGTAGCAAAAGAAAATACATTAGCATAGACCCCTTCCCCTTGGTATATGTACTTTGGTACCAAGGCTCTCCCTTCAGTTAGGTCAACTGCCACATAAAGAAAAGGGTGTGACAGTGGGGTCGGGACGTGTGAATCACAGGGGTCCACTCCAAGAACTACAATTACAGGTGGGTAACTTGTTGATTTGCTTGCACCCAGTGGGATTCAGGCTCTTGAATCCCCACTCACCTACCTTTTAACTACAGAACCCCTCACAGGCTGCAGAATAAGCTACTTTGGAAACTATTTCAAATGAATAGCTTTCAAGAAAGGCTGCTGTTCATAATGTATGAGTCCAAAGCCCAATAGAAGTTCTCTAGTTTCCCACAACAACAATATTGGTATCTATTACAGTGTGATGGTTCATGCTGACCCTTTTGAGAACTGTATATCTTTTAGACAACTAGCAGCACAATCAATTGATGTTGGTCCTGATGGGGTACATAGAGGGCAAAAAGGTCTGATATAATAAGGTGAAATAAAGATTATTATATATCACAAGGTGGGCTCTTGTGATGTCACACCAACTGGAGCTATGAGTGGTGTGTGTGTGTGTGTGTAAATTCTCTGTGTACAACACAAAGACAGACATCATTATACTGACCTTCTGAGCCCTGTACTAGTGGGAAGTGGAAAGAAGATGGGTGTCCAATCATTAAAGCAACTACAAACACTAAAATCATACTTGCTCCATCTCTGGGGAAATGGTGTTGAAGTAAGAGAAAGCTTGATTTTAGTTGTCTGGTGGGTTCAGTACCACAACACCTATTTCCTTCTCACTTCCAAGTAGTGTCAAGGTTCACTGGCTGTAAACCCAGGAAAGCTTAGCATATCTGCTAGCTCTTCCAATTATTGATCAGAAATGTTTATTAATTAACAGCATAACTTTATTTACACTTAAAATAGTTTTCAGCAGGATTTTATTAAGGCATATCCATACATTGCTGGCAATATCTATGACAATTACAATCATTTTCTAAAGGAATGAAAGACATTGAGACAATTGGTATAATTTCAAGGGAAATGTCTTTATATTAAGCTCAATTTGAAGTATTTTAACCTAGAATGTTTACCAAGAAGAATGTGTTGGATCCACCCTTAATCATACTTACAATGTAGCTGTTGAAATTAAGTGGGACCTCGGTTGACTAATTTAAGTTCCATTTATTTCAATACATGGTGAGTTTTGATCTTATACAATGGCGTAAGTTGTGGATTTAACACAGTGGCCGATATCCTGTGGTAAACATCTCTGTGTGCAACAAAAATTGTGCAAGTAGTTACGCTATTTGGTAAAGTATTTGGTAAAAACAGTTGCATGACTGTTTGTGCAATAAGTCACACAACATACACCTTAACAAAGAGCACAAGGGCTCGTAAAACATTAGATGCACAGAGAAATCAACAGGATACTCATGAGTTTTGTGAAAATAACCTTGATTATCCATTTCTACATGATAGTTTTTGTTTGTAGTTTCCAAGATTAAAACAAGATGCCAGCAGTCCTTCTTGTACTGCACATTCTTAAATAAAGTAGAGATCATTTTAATTCAGGGCAGTCTGCACAGTTTAAGTGATTCATGAATCATATAATTTTGTTCAAGATCCAGGCAATGCTTTTTAAAAAGATTATTATTTGCACAAATAATCATGTTGCCCAATGTAAGAGCTGTAACAAAAATTCCTTGCCATTTTTTCCATGTGTAGAACAATGTTCAGTTTGTCACCCTTGCCTGTGAGGAGGAGAAAGGTGAGAATTTAAATCCCCACTACAGAGATTTTTGAACTAGTGATGGGCAGTTTTCAGGGAATAGTGATAAAATACATGATGGTTTTTAAAAAGCCAGTTAGGTTGCCATCTGGAACCAACACAATGAAATTCATGAAAATATGCACCCTGGAAAGATAATGAATGACTGGGATCTTGTTCCTTAACTTATGCCTTTAAAAGGCTGATGATATCACTAGAAGGGTTGATTTTGGTTTTAGAAATCAACTGTCAATATTTGAAATTTTCTGTTCTATAAGAATTTAAAAGGATAATGGGTGGTAGAGGGGGGAAAGCCTTAAAAGTAAAGTACAGTAAAAACCACAAGTTGGAACTGCTACTATGAGTTAATTCATAACACATTAAGTGTACCCCAAACAACTGGCAGATCAAGGTTATAGACATATAAACAATGACAACTAAATGTTGAATACCTTTTATTGAAGTAGCACCATCTTTCAGAAAAGTATTGATATTTGAACTCTGGGGAATTCAACAATATGTTATACTTAAGTACCAAGAACAAAGGTACAATTTACCTAAAGTTAAAATATAGTCTAAATAATGAATATTGTGTAAACAATTTTGTCAACTTTAGGAAACAGAACAAGATCTGAGTCGATGGAGATTTGTATTAGACAAGAACATCTAGAAAATCCTACAAGTTGAAAATCGTAAGTTAGCAAAACAAGATAAGGGGAAGTGAAAACAATTTGTAAGAGTTATAAATATGTGGAGGTAAGACACACACACAGCATGCATCAGGGCATTCATTCATAACAAGACAGCTTTGCATTATGCTACACACACTGAATATCAACTACTCTCATATCATGGGGCAGAGCAGCAGTGGCACCAAATAATCAACAATGGGATTTTTTACATAGATTTTAATAGTCAGACTGGGTGATAACTTTATTTACTATTTTTTCTGTGTGTATTATTAATATGCTTAGAGGCTAGAAATGCTTTTTATTTTATAAACTCTTATTCTAAGAACTTTGTTTTTTCTATGTATTTGCAAGAGGTTATTAAGGTTTTTAAAATGATATTGCTTTGATTATTAAATTATGTATTCTAGAGATGTATTCTCTACCACTATGGGCTATTAAGCTTTTGCATTTTTGTAACGTAACCCTGAAATACTTTAATTGGTCTTTTTTACCCTAGAAGAAATGCTTCTATATTTTTGATTTAAGTATGTGCTTACAGTTTAAGTTCAGTTTTCATGCATTTTTTAGCATATGTGCCTACAACTTTTCCCTGGCTGTAAGATTTTTGGATGCTATAACAACTCTGAAGTAATTTTGTGCATATGGAAATAGAAGGAATGGAAATAAACAAATCTTGATAGACAAGCTGATGTTAACTGTAATTATTGCAACAGTGAAAACTCTTATACTTTGATACTCAGATGAACTTTAGCATTATTATCTGTGATTATCTGGTTTCATTTTGGGATTGATCCTTAATTGGGATAAACACCAGCTGTGACGAGCAACAGGCTTCTAATCTTTGTACAGGGGATCTATGTATCTCTATAGTACTCCTGGGAGAGTCAAGTATGCTATCTTGGCATCTGACACAACCATTTCCTACTTTGGCATTAAATGTTTTCCAAGGCTCCCATGTAATCACTTTTATCATTGGGAATCCACGGGAACCACAGGATGCGAGGAGGAAGTCTTTAATTATTGAAAATTTCTGTTGGTGGTAAAGTCGTATCAGTGACAGTGATTTTTGTTAATGGCAGACTTCCTTCTCTCTTCTTGAGGCTTCCTCAGCTTCCCATTGAAAGGAAGTCCATGGGAGCCTTAGGACAGAAGTAGGAAATTTTTGATTTCAGCAAAGCCACTGATACTGAAAGACCTCCACTGGTTACTAACTGCTTACAGGACCCACTTAATTGTGTTGATTTTAATCTTTAAAATCTTACATAGTTTGGTGCCAAACTATCTGAGGGAGCATCTGTCTCATTATGAGTCTATATGGGCACCTCTTCCCACAGTCTTTGAGATCTTTGGGGAAAGGCCATCTCACAGTCCTGTCACCATCCAGGCATGTTTGGTGAGTACCTGAAAGCCAGCATTTTCAATGGTTGCTCCCAGCCTATAGAATTCACTGCTGCTTTGTCTGTGCAATATTGTTGTTGTTTTCCTTTGAGGTTTTTTTTAATATTAATATTAAATTTAAATTAAATTATCATCACACTTTGTAAGATGTCACTGTCTATAGTACAGTTATGTAGCTCGAAGTTAGACTAGAGAAAGCTACAGCTTTTTGTACGCACTTATACATAATTCCAAATACTCTTCCTTAATTACTTTCTCAAGCAAGAGGGTTTCAAGACACTCTTCACATCCTGAGGAGAATATGTGTCAGAGCACCCCAACTTGTCTGCCTGTTTTGATACCTTCACATATTGCATTTGATGCTGGAGAAGTTTATATTATTTTGAATAAGAAAAGTACTCAAATGTTGCTGTTTTTTATATATATCAGAGACACTTTAACATGTTGCAGAACATTTAGTTCAGTAAAGAACAGAAAAGCTCTAAAGAATCCAGCCTTTGCGAAAACAAATCCAGCCATTCTTTTCTTCTGGCTGTTCTTCTTACTTTGTCTTGTGCTTCTCCACCCAACCAGATTGCTGATTTTTAATGTTTGTTTCCCCCTTAACATGGGGAGTGTGTCAGCAAACTATCTGACTGGGTTTACAGGCAAGGCAGGATCCTCTGCAGAGTTATACAGAACTGCAGCTTTAGTGCTGTAGTTTTAACCCCAAGTAACAAGCAGGACTCCCCAACTACTTCAGTTCATTATAGGGATAAGAGAATCAGAACAGCAACCAGAGGGCCTTTTTCTAAGATGGTTTTGAACATTGAGGTGTTCAGAATGGCTTCTACAATTAAGCATGGCCATGTCTTTTGACAACAGTTGCATATCTCCAAACGGGGAGGAGGGGGAATAACTTTTATACAGTGACTTAGATTATATCCAATAGCTAATTTTCTCTGCAAGGTTTATATTTCCACCCTGAAAAAAAAGATAGCGGTCAAAAGAGTTCTGTTAAAAATATAATGTGCTGTCCCATACAACACTATTTTCAAACCTGAAATACTGGAGACATATTTCAACATTTGGACACAAAATTATAATGTCTGTTGCATTTGTCTAAAGTTCAGAGTCCAAAACAGACTCTTAGGCCTAAAATTACTTGTTCTGTTTGTGTTCTGTGCTGTCAAGTTGGAACTGACATAGGGATCCTAATAGAGCTCTCAGGGTAAATGAGACATTTAAACAGTGGCTTTTCCAGTTCTACTCTCCCACTGGGTTTCTATGGCTGCTGGGGATTTAAGCCCTGTTCTCTAGAGTCCTAGTCCATCACTCTGACCACTACATCACACTGAGATCCCCCCAAAATTATCTGTTAGTCCTGTAAAAAGGATACACTTCATCTGCTCTATCATGACATATTCTTTCTAACAAGGGTACCTTTTAAAAGGACAAAGAGGGAAAGCTTTCAAAAGTCATCCAAACTGTGGTGAGGGAAAGTTTTATGTTCATTTGATCCTAGTATTACTACTATTCCCAATGTGGTGTAGTAGATAGACTGATGGCTTAGGACTTTGGATAACGGAGTTCAAATCACTGCTCAGCTATGGAAACTGACTGGATTAGCAGAACTAATAAAAGCATTCCTTAAATATTTCATTTACTTGAAAGCCTAAATTAGGGTCGCTATAAGTCATTTCCAACTTGATGGCAAAGAACACACACAGAACTACTATTACTGCTCTAATCATGATGATTGATTAAAAATGTAAGATAAGTATTAGAGGTATTAGATAACCTAGGTAAAGGTAAAGATTCCCCTTGACATTTAGTCCGACTCTAGGGCGCGGTGCTCATCCCTGTTTCCAAGCTGTAGAGCCAGCGTTTGTCCAAAGACAGTTTCCATGGTCACATGGCCAGTGCAACTAGACACAGAACGCCATTATCTTCCCACTGAGGTGGTACCTATTTATCTACTTGCATTTACATGCTTTCGAACTGCTAGGTTGGCAGGAACAGGGACAAGTGACAGGAGCTCACTCCGTTGCGTGGATTCGATGTTACGACTGCTGGTCTTCTGACCCTGCAGCACGGAGGCTTCTGTGGTTTAACCCACTCCTCTATTATTCTTTGCAGGTATTTATTACTATCCTTATGCTAATTTATTTAACTTAGACCATGTCCATTTTCGAAAGTGCTCAGGTAGAACTTGCATAGTAATCCCAAAATCCTGTGAAGGAGATTCAGTGTAGATAAAATTATAAATCAAGAACTTCATAGACCTTCATGGGTGGGCAGGGATTTGAATCTTTTCCATGTCACTCAGAACCTTGGAGTGCTGTCCACAACTCTCTATTCAGGCTGCCGTGGTCATCCAAATGATATATGGGTGTTTTCGGGGGGGGGGGGTTAGCTTTAAAAAGTTTTTTTATCTTTATCTTTTTTAAAACTTAACTTCTACAAGCTCCTTTCTTTTGGAGAACTGTGAGAGAAGGAGATACATCTAAAGCAAAGGCAATGGCTCTGAACGCAGACCGAAGAGCTGGCAATCTGTTTAAAGAAATGGGTAAAATATTTTAAATCACCATTTCATTTAAACTATTGTGCCTCCTTCAGTAAACACTGGGCACATCAGTGAACCCTGTATGAACTTGTGGTTATTGCTGGTTAAATAGAACCGAAAGCTTAAATGAAAAAAAAGAGAGTTGTTATTGAGAAGAGGACAAAAAAAGTTGCATACAAACTTTTCTTCCTTTTTTCTTTTCCTTTTTGCCCACACAGAAGCTTTTACCCCCAAAGTATTGCACTCACAGGGTCTTTTTATTAAAACACCCTGTTTTTTTTTATATTTCTTTCTGGGCCTCAAAGTACTAAACTGAAAGCAAGCTGTTAACAGAAATGAGTAATTATTGAAGCTCTAACAGGCAGCTTTCATTGAAGTTGATTACAGCAGCCATATAATCACTTTTACGGATGCTGTAATCACAGTAGCAGGGAATGCTTGACTTGGTTCTTATTGTTTTCACTCGGGGTGGAGGCAGGGGGCCTGCGAGAGAAACCCGTTTTACCACCTCGATGCAATTTCTTGTGTAAAAGAAATCTACAAACCACTGAATGAAGCAGGGAATCATTTATTCTTTCTTTATTAGCATTTTCCCTCCCTCACATAAGAGTCTGTTGGAGTCAGGAAATTGCTGTTATTCAATATGCAAGCCAGAGGTTGTAATGACCATTTGGAAATGGCTATGGCCAACAATTACAGCCCTTAATGAATAGAGTAATCTGGTGGAGACTAACACAAGTAGCAACTATGGGGCTGTCTCTGGTTAAATTAAAAGAACAGCAATGCAAAGGAAGTTAACAAGAATTAATTAGTTAGATCGAACTGAAAACCTACTCATTAGCAATGTTATAGGCAAACTAAAAGCCTATCTTCAGTGCAATTAGGTAGACAAATGAATTGTACAACTGAGTGACTTGCACCTGCTAACAGCTAAAGGCTATAGCTGATATGTACTGGATCAACTTTTTACAGTTCATGCATACTTGCATAGTTTAATGGATCTTGCATTTCTGCATTATACCTCCCATTTTTATTTGTATATTTGATCTAACTGTTGTAAGCGTTATTTTGAGAGCTTCTGATATGATGCGGCTGTTGGCTATAATGACTATTCAAGAAGAGCATCACGTAATGAACAAAGGTTTTCGCTCAACACAGCCAAAACAGTGACTATTGTTCATTTCACACCAGTTCTTGGTTCTTACACAATTATCTTGATTCCTAAAGAATCTGTGCAGTGAGGAATCCATGACTGTTTGGAGATTTTTTACCAGTATATGCACAGAATGAAAATTAGCAAATACATAGGATCTTGAGTTTTCAGCCAAGATACAGAATTTAGCTGTTTGCTAAAGGAGAAAGAGGAAGAAAACTCAAGAGGGAATGCGCTGACTCTGCTGTAGAATTTACAATTGCAGTATTTGGTATCCATGCGATAATATAGTAAAATGGTTCTGTGCATTCATGTGAATTGAAAACTACCATTGAGACTGATTATCTTATAGTGTTTTTTGGAAATGTCAGTAGGATCCCACTGACTGGATCATTCCTATCAGCATAATACTGGGAAACAGTTCTGATAACGTTTCCACATGTAAGAGTCCACAGGCACACTTTGAAAGGTCGTTCCATGAACTACAAATAATTCCATAAACTGTAGTCTTGTGAAGTATATACAGTGGACCCTCGACCTACGGAATTAATCCGTATTGGAACGGTGTCCGTAGGTCGAAAAGTCTGTAGGTCGAAAATGCATTTCCCATAGGAATGCATTGAAAACCATTTGATCCGTAACTAGCGCAAGAAATCCCCCCCCACACACAAAAATTGAAAATAAATAGAACTTACCTTTCTGAAGCCTTCCAGGGGTCCCCTGCTGCCGCCATCACTGCTGCCCGAGGCCTCCGAGGGCTTCCCCACCACTGCTGGAGGCCTCTTGGAAGTCTCCCGACGCAGGCTTTCCCAGGGTGGACCGGTGTACTGCCTGGGAAAGCCTGGTAGACCAGGCCTACCAGGGGAGTGCTTCCCCCAATAGGCCCGATCCATCCTGGGAAAGCCTGCGTTGGTGGGGGCGGGGGACCTCCGAGAGGCCTTCGCTGCCATGGGAGGCCTCTCGGAAGTTCCCCCGCCACCGATCAAGCCTCTGAAGCACGATTGGCAGCAAGGGGGACATCCAGAGGCCTTCCCCACCACCATGGGAGGCCTCTCAGAGGTCCCCCTGATGCCGCTGATCGTGCTTCGGAGGCTCAATCAGCAGCGGGGGACCTCCGAGATGCCTCCCATGGCGACGGAGAAGCCCTGGAAGGCATCCAGAGGCACGGCAGCCTATAGACTGGAAGGGGGAGGCAGGGAAAGCACCTAATTTGAATTTAGAGCTTTCCCCACCTCCCCCTTCCGGTCTGTAGGTTGATTCTCCAGCCGCAAGTTGATTGGAAATATAGTGGCCGGAGAAGTCCATACCTCGAAAAGTATGTACATCAAGCTGTCCTTACGTTGAGGGTCCACTGTACATGTTGTTGGGTCTGATTATTGGTAATCAGAAGCAAAACTTCATAAATGCAAATTGTTATGTAGTCAGAGTTTTCTGTTATTTCGTAGCTGGAATACATGCAATGGAACACAACTAAATTCTTTAGTGTTACAGAATGTTCTCATTTGGTAATATAACTGAGGGTCAAACTACACAAGACAACTGTTTCAACAACCAATTAAATATTTTAATGTAGAGCTCCTTTATGTGATGAAAGACATACGTTTGTCCACATTTTGAAAATCAGTTTAATATGTTTAATATTTGGTCAACAGATGACAAACTTTGGTATTCCCGAAGGCTTCTTCATCAGTATATTCCCAGTGTATTTTGTGTCGCATGGCATTTTAATTAGTTTTGCACGATGTTGTGCATTCAGCAAAAAAAAAAAACCACACCCAAATATGACAAATGTGATTAAATGTAAGAGTATTGTGCCTCCTTCAATAAACAGTGAGTACATCAGTGAACCCTGTATGAACTTGCGCTTATTGCTGGTTAAACAGAACCGAAAGCTTAAATGAAAAAACTTTGGCTTCATTTACAAGTCTGATTGCTGAGTCCCAAATCTGAAGATTCCATCACGGAAAGATATATGTGCCATCATCCTCAAATTGGACACTGATGATCTATCTTGTCTAGTTTGACCCTGAACTTCTGTGGATTGGTAACTGGATGTTGGTACAGAAAGATCAAGTTTAAACTGATTTGCAAATGCCTCTGGTTAGTTTGATCTAGACCACTGGTTCTCAGTTAATATTAGTTTATGGAGCCTTTGTGATGTAAATAAATTTGGCTTCCTTACAGCAAAATTTGGAAAAATCTAAGAAGTACAGATATCTTTGTTAAGATTTAGAATAGGCCAGTTGTTTTCTTCCCAGCATGAATTTCAGAGGCATTCAGTGACTGTGTGGGGTTCTGGGAACTGTCAAAAAAGTTACTTTTCCAAAACTATTTAAGACTGTGCTACTATCACATGCTTTGCCTGCCAGTTCCATAGGCCTCTTGTTTTAAATCTTTTTTCTTAGCTGCATTTTGTCCTTAATTGTTTATTTTGTGAGGAAGGGGTCTATTTATTCAGGGTGCAGCTGAGCACTGTGAGCTGGGCAGATTGGTATAATAAGGCAGATAAAGTTGCATTCCTGTAATATCACTGGAAGAAAATGCAGACCATTAGGTGCATGGCCCACATCTCTCTATCAAACTGTGTTCCATGGAAAACTAGATATTTAGTTCATATCATCTGTAAAGCATCCTAAATATGCATAATACTTTCAAATGTGAAAAATGCTGTTCTGCCAATTAAAATCCCTCAATAATTGAATAAATGCAATTCGCCATCGCTATCCATCCATGCTTTTTAACTGAAATACAATATTATGCAGTATCGATAAACTATTATTGAGCTGATAAACTTTTCATTCAGTGTTAGACTTGTCATACAGAACACAAATCTTTTACTTTCGCATTGCCTTCTTGGTGAATGTAGCAGTAATTTTATGTGCTGCTTCTCCCAGGCCGTATCTGCCTGCACAATGAGTAAAGTATTCATCTATTGTTATTGCTGTTCACATCACAACTCTGTTAATCAATCACAGAAAATTGTTTTATATCACATGCAAAAGGTTATTAATGCTTTATTGTGTAAAAGCTTACCTAAGCTGATGTTCTCAAAACTGAAACATTTAATCACATTTGTCATATTTGGGTGTTTTTTTTTTTGCTGAATGCACAACATCGTGCAAAACTAATTAAAATGCCATGCGACACAAAATACACTGGGAATATATTGATGAAGAAGATGGATGCACAGAGAAGTGACTTTAGCTGAAATTATCTAATATACTTTCTTGTTAATGAAAGAGAAGTAAATTCAACCATGAATCTGAATGAAAGAGATATATGAGTGTGAGGGCCAAAGACAGCCACAGCTAACATCTAATAGAGAGTGGGGAGCAGCTTTGGGGCAGAGGGGCAATGCTTGAGGCAAGAAACAAATAAACAAATATTTCAAGCATTAAAGCAATATTATACGATTTTTTTAAAAAGATATGTATACATACCTTGAAAATTTGACACTCTGATGGCAACACACCTTGGCTTGGGTTGTATGAGATAAATCACACATCAAGCTAATTATTAGGATTGGCTACAACTAAAGTCAGAGGACATGCATGGTAATTCAAATGGGCAAGAGCCCGTTCCAGTATGGTCTAACTAGGTAGAATGTGCATGGCTACAAGCAGGCAGAATAACTTGTGAAACGAAATGAACAGTTGTGGGCTAGAATCTTCCCTTCCTCTCCTCCCTTCTATTCATCCATGGATGTCCTCCTCTGCAGAACAGATGCATTTGTGTCATTGTTGGTGATGCATATGTCTGTTAGGGATGCATACATGGATGTCCTTCCTTCCCATCTTCATGTCAGGTTTGTAGCTAGATCTATCAAATGGGAAGGGGTAAATACAGGCTATATTTTACAAAATATTTTGCTTATTTTAAAAAAATGTTTGCGTGCTTGTGCACGTTTTAATTTGTGCTTATCATTGAAATGCATTCCCCATTGATTAAAACATGTGTAATCAATGTTTTGTCAGGCCCTGAAATGCACATACTTTTCTGTGCACATTTTTCCAATGTGCGGATGTTTTCTAGAAACACCCATAACTGTTCATCAGCTTGAGGATTCCAGAATGCAGACTGAACCCACCCCACAGACAGTCTAAGAAATATGTCCTAAGACAGGCCTGTGAGACCTTAGATTGAAGCTGGGTTCCTCACACATACGTACTCTTTGGTCTGTTGGAAATTTCTCTTAAGCTTGGTTCATTCTGAGCATGCCGTTACTACACATAAAATATGTGATCAGCTGAACACAGCAGACATGAAGATGAGGGTTGGAAAGAGATCTGCCCTTCTGCCAACGACAATTCATACTGGAGTAAGAAAGTCCTTTTATTGAGCATCTGAATTTATAATTTATTTCTTTGTAATTTCCCCCCTTGGCCCTAACCTTTTGTTCCACTGAGGTTTTCAGCATTATCCTCGTGTTCCATCCCAGCTCTACTTCTCATTACTTTTATATATTTATCTTCAGACGCATGCTTCCTGCATATTTAATAACTACAGGACGAGAATTCGTTCTTCATGTCAAGGAATTGGATTATCATCCCATTACGGGCAAAGGCTTGTGAAACCAAGACACTTAACTTTTGACCTTTGTGAAAAAGATCATTTAATTTAACCACCCAGATGGATCAGATGAAGGAAGAAAAAGGAAAAAAAAGAAACGGGCAGACTAGCTTAGTTTACTGTTTGTTATATACACTTAAGACTTTCTTCTTGAAAAACTGTGATTTTCATCTTTTCATAGTAACATGGCTAGATTTTATCAAAGTTCTCTTGACAGGGTTATGGGGTGCTGTAAGTCAGACTGCTGTTGCATCTGACTTACAACAACCCTATCATGGTTTTCAAGGTATGTGAAATATTGCTACCACCCCCACCCCCAGTAAGTTTCCATAGCTGACCATTCCCGCTACTGGAGAACTCATCTGACTGTGCTAAATTCATTTGTACTGATAGACAAAACGGGTAATGCATGCATAGTTCTTAAATAGCAGCATATATTTATTTAAGATATTATACCATCCTTCAATATAAATGGTAGCTTCTGAACTATCTTCCGAGTTGGTCCCTCACAGAGCACATTATATTAGTCAAACTTACCAGTCTAACTATAAATTGCCCGGAGAGTTTTCTAGCACTATGGGGTGGCACTGTAACTGAAGCCAAGCCGTTTTATCCACAACAAAGTTGAGCATCAGCTTAAACCAGTAAAGGCAGTCTATGTGACAGAGTCCTTGTACATCCACTAGTGACAAACATAAATGAAGAAGTGACTGTGCTGCACCACCAAAACAGTTTTCCAGAAAAGGAAGTGTTCTCTATTAATTAATTAATTCTTAATACACTAGCACTACTATGGCTGATGACCAAAGTCTAGTGTTACAATTCTTGGCTCAGCAAAAACTGAGTGAAATGGTAGCTCAATACTTTTCCATCTCAAGAGTATAAGGAATAGTCACTAACTTCTTCATTTTCTGAATGCTACCTAGAAAATTCTAGATGAGGAATTTTCAAGCTGTGTGAGATTCCTCACCTTCAGCTGAGAGCAAGACAAGAAGCATTATTCCCCCCCCCATTAATGTCTCCACTATCTGTGCAAGCTGCACAAAATTAGCACCCTTCTCTCTGAGAAGCAGGCCACACCTACACACACAGCAAGCAACATCAGGAACATTTTTTATTAAACTGCAAACTGCCACTTAAGACACATGGCAAGCACAGAGCTTAATTATTGTTTTTTCAAAAAAAATGTAAACCAAGCCCCCATTGTTTCAAATCCTTAGAAGTTCATGCAAAGAGGCAGTAGCCATTGTTATTTTGCAAACTCTGAGCAATGTTGCTTAATTTGCATAAAATAATTCTCAAATTCATTGTCTTCTCATGTCAAGAGCACTGCAAAATGTTTTGCCCAGCCCTAAGTTCATCTGTCAGCCCACCTTCATCTCCCCCAGGCAGCTACATTGAAATTTGTCAGCAACTTGACTATGAACAAATGTCATCCCAAAGCACAAAGGAGATGTAAAGCCAGCTCAATGTTGGATGTTTAGTGGAAGCAAAACATTACAAAATCACCGAGGACACACTAAAAACCATGTTGTATATAGCTGTTAAGTTCCAACTTGTAAGATAAGCACTCTGATTTCCCATATCATCAAAAACAAGTGTGTGAGGTTTGATGGATAGCTGATAGTTTAATAATCATCCCAACCATGTTTTTAAATTGAGTCAGTTCACATGTACATCTGCCAGTCAATACATACAAAGTAATGAAGTGTCAAGACAGCTGTAAGATACATGCAACTTACATCAGGATGGCTCATGGACCAGATCAGGAGAGCATACAGTGGGGTCTCGACTTACGAACGACCCAACTTGCGAACAATTCGAGTTACGAACCTGCCCTACAGGGAAAGTAAGGACTCGACATGCGAACTTCCCTCGAGTTACGAACAGGGAAAAAAGTCCCCCCTCCCTCCCCTTAGAGGCTTCTGGAGGGGGGAAAAGGGTCAGAAACTTAAAAATAAATTCTGTACTGTTAAATAAAGTCACTTACCAGGCCTTGGTAGCCCCCAAACCACAGGAAAAAGAGCAGGAAAGAGCTAAAAGCCGACACCCAGAAAGAGCCTGGCAGCCATTTTGTGGTTTTCCGCTCCTCTCCCCGCCTAACAGCTGATCGGCTGGCTCTGAGCAGGCTTCCGGAGGCTTGCTCAGCACCTAAAAAGCCTGCCTGAGTGCCTTTGTGCTGAAAAAATCAGCACAACATGCTTTAAAACATTATTTAAAATTGGCTTCGTTTTTTTAAAAAAAAGAGTTCTAAAGTGCTGCCTTTAGTGTTCCCTGCCTTCCCTGAACCTAAGGGGAAAAAAGAAAGAAAATATCCCCCACTAGTGGCAAAAGGCAGAATAGCAGCTTCCCATTAGTTTCTATGGTCAGAAAAGAGCAGATACGGATTAAATGGTTTTCAATGCATTCCTATGGGAAATGCAGATTCGACTTAAGAACTTTTCGACTTGAGAACCACCTTCCAATACGGATTAAGTTCTTAAGTCGAGACCCCACTGTACTCTTGCCCTGCCCATGAGCTGCATATGCTTTGGATATACATACAGTATATGACTGGCAAATGCCCTAAAAGCTACGCCTTGTTCATGTGTTACTTACACAAACATATTGACCACACTTGGAGAGGAAGCCTTTTCTTTCTCCATTGTTTGTTTTTCTGTGTGCAAAGTGATACATCTGCAGCAAAGATGTCCCAGCTCACATGGAGTCTGTACACATTAGTTAGAGCGCTGGAAAATCAGGGCTGTCCTGCACATAGAGAACATACATGCAGGCAGGAACATCTTCATTGCTGATGCATCTATTTTGTATGGAGAGGCAAAGACAGAATGGATGGTCTCGAAGCACAGAGCTTCTATTTTTGTGTGTCATGCCTGAATAGGACTCTAGTTTTCTGTGTCTGGCCATTCACACATTAGAAAGGTGTGCCTTTCCAGCTACTTCTCTGACATTTCCCTTGCGTATGGTTAAGGCCTTACCAAAAGAAAGCAGTGAGGTGACTGACAAGTACGTTAGATTGTTCTCCCAGTGTTAGTGTTCATCTCCAGGCTGCCTCTATCTGAATGAAAATCAAGCAGCATTTGGCTATCTCCATATTTTATTTCTACCAATATTACACTAAAATTGTTTCTGCTATCACTGGGGAAAATATATCCCTTAGTGCCATTTTGACCTAATTGCCTGGCCTTCCCCCCGCCCCTTTTAAGCATGGTGTTTCAGCATCTAATTAAATTTGTATTTGACTTCACTGTTTGACTTCATAATTCCAGTTGGACACGATACATCTGAAAGTTTAGCAGGTCATATAAATCATTTCTGAACTCTGAAATATAATTCACACTATAGACTGAAACAATACTTGCAAACATTATAACGGCTCCATCGGGTATATAATTATTTGAACGGATGGATGTTTTATCATAGTTTCAATTCGGAGTACCACTTTTAGATGCTGTTATTTCTGTATAGCAGTCTGTCCATAGTGGCTGGGTTTTGCCCCAAAGAGGGTGCATATTTTATTACTGGCATCTCTAAATAGCTGCTAAAGCAATAAAAAGGATGAAATAATTTTGTATATATTTAAAGTATAAGTGCAAACTCAGTTCTGATCTCCATGGATGTTGCTCTCCCTTGTGTACTGTCCAAAAGGAATTGGTGAATTGATTGATTATATGGTGGCTCTTGCCACCACATAGTTATAGCTGATGTGTTGCTTCCATGTTATCTCCTCCACAGAAGGGAATGGTGGAAACTCTGCTTTTTTGGCAGCCTTTTTATTATGGCTATTATTCAGTGACACAAGGGTTCTGCCTCTTAGACTTGGCACCTTCTGAAAGCTTTAAGCTTCTGCTTGTGCCTTTTAGAGAAGTGGACAATTTAGTGTCAATTATGAGGTGAGAATTATAGTTTTTGACAACCAACAGTAGTTTCCCCCACCCCTCAGGTAATATCTAGTGTACAGTGACTCGGTTAGAGCAAGTGGACTCTCCTTACACATATGCCAGTTACATATCAAAGACCATCATAAAATATGATCTGGATATATGGACTTTGATTTTATATCCAGTTCTGTTACTATAAGGATGCATAGGGACAGCTGACAGGGGGATCATGGACTAAGTAGGATGCCTCTTCCCAAAATTTCACTATTTGTTTTGCTAATGAGTAGAGATGGGGTATTCATATATGAACAGAAATATCCCCGCACAGGCGGCGTTAACGAGGGTCCATCCCCATGGGGCTGGATGGTCCACTGACTAAGCCGACATGGACGTGGGCGACGCAATTCTACCAATGGCTCCACAGATCGCAGTCGGCTAGCCACTCCTGGCAGGAGGCGGGAGGAGAAGCCTCGCTGCAAGGTCGAAGAGTGGTGAGTGGATCGTGCGCTGCAGGGCCATTGGTAGAATCATGCTGTCCGTGTCGGGGGCTGATCAGTGAGTGGACCATCTGGCCCCATGGGGCTGGACCCTCGTTAACACCACCATACAGTGGTGCCCCACAAGACAATGATAATGCGTTCCATTGAAATTGCTGTTTAGCGAAATCATCATCTTGCAAAAAGCATTTTCCCACTGCAATGCATTGAAACCCGTTTAATGCATTCCAGTGGGGAAAATAGTCATCGTTGTGAGAAGATCGCACATATGGAAGTCATTTTAAATCGCTGTCTTGAGAAGCATCGGTTGGAAAACACCTTAGGTAAGCCATTTTGTGGAGCCGCCAATCAGCTGTTAGAATCGTCCAACAACCTAGGTGACAGCAAAAAGCCGCCCAGCAGCGTTAAACCACTGCACGGCTTTCTCCCCTTGCCACCCGCAATTTAAAGAGAAGCCCGGAGTGAAATTATGCCCCAAAATCGAAAGCCTCAAAAACAGCCTTGATATGCTCACAAATCAGAATAACTTAACCCAGGGAGGAAGCCGTTTCCCCTCCGCTTCTGTAGGTCGATGCTCTGCCGACCAGCCTCTGTTGCCACGTTCGTTTTTCTGCAAAACACCGCTTGCTTGCGAGTAGGCATAGCGATTATTGGCAGTGCTCCACACCACAACTCTGTTTCCTGCTAAGCTGCCCGAAAAGAAGAGGGTGTTCCGGAAAGCCTCTTTAAAAAAAAGTGTCTGGCAAAGCATGGACGGAAATGTCTTATAGCAAAATTCCCCCATAGGAAACACTGTTTTGCAAAGTGCAACGGCGGTTGCAAAACCTCGTTGTCATGCAGATTCGTCGTTTTGTGGGGTAATTGTCTTGCGAGGTACCCCTGTATTCATATTCCTATACAAATAGCCTCATCTCTAATAATGAGTTACAAAAAAGGTTAATGACTGCTTACTCTTTAGAACAAGATTATGATATCAGTGGTCTGTGACTGTGCTACTGCCAATCGGCTATGTTTCTCCATGTACTGACACAACAACCCTGTCCTCCTGCTGGGTGCCATACCAAATACTGCTACTGTGCAATACCTGTTGAGCCTGGCTGTGCTTTGCTGACTATGGAACCATCCACTACTGGTACGTAGCCCCCAAGAACTTTTTGGAAATTAAGTTCAATCATTGAACTGAAAGACATTTCTTGCCCATGACCTAATGGTAAGGCCGGTTCTAAAACCTGTCAGTAAAGATACATAGCTCCTTTCTCCCATGTTTTTTTTAAACATTTTTATTAATTTTATCAACTACAAACAAATATGCAATATAAAATAAAATAGAGAAAAAGAAAAAGAAATGAGAACAAAAAGAAGGGAAGAAAAAAAAACCAAACCCTCCCCCCCTTTGAGGACAAAGATTCAGACCTCATTGCATCCCAAATTTCCCGAGTTTCCAGAGACCACTGAAATGGAAAGAGGAAAAACAAAGCCCATCAATCATTTTGCCCTATCCTCAGATCTATCCCTGGGCCCAAACATATATTAAGTTCCAACTTTGTGTTGCATAGTCTCTTGGTTGTTCTCGTAGTGCTTCTGAAAGTGTATCTAATTCTGTAATGTCCAACAGCTTCTTCAGGAACTCCTCCATTGTAGATATGTCTTCACTTTTCCATTTTTCCATTCCCCCCCCCAGAGGTGGGATTGACCCGGTTCGCACCGGTTCCATAGAGGTGGTTGTTATTTTTTATTTTAGTTCGGAGATCCGGTTACTGGCCTGAGATGAATGAAGCCGGAGGAGCCAGGTGACCAGCAACGAGCGGGGGAGGGAGGGGGGCTATGTGTTTTTTTTCAAGTTAAAGACAACTAAGGCTGTTGCTCTGACAATTTGAGGAGACAAATGGCAGGCTTACTCAAAAACAGGAAGACAGCTATCAGTTTTTTAACACTAGTAAGATTTACCATCAGGCCAGGGTTGAAGAAAGCAGATCAACATATCAAAGGGGAATCGAAACTATCCACACATTCAGGCTGGGGGCTGGAGGGACTGCGAGGAGGAGGAGGAGGAGGAGGAGGAGGAGGGACTAAAGCATACTAATCAAGGATTTGTGACCAGCATCTTCAAGAGGACTGTGTTGAGATAGGTTTAAGTTTCAAGCTTTCATTTTTGAGATTATTCAAGTAAGTAAGTATAATACATAAAAGGCAAACTATGTTTGAGCATAAAGCTGGCTTTTTATTAAATATTTCCCTGCCTTAGCTGTTTGCCATGCAGTCTTGACTCTGGCAGGCAAAGACTTTTGTGGTAGGCTTTTTTAACATGCAAACTGCTGTGGAGAAATGGAGGGAGGGAAATGAAATGGGATTGCTTTTTAAAATTTTTATCATGTAAAATATATTTTCAAAATTATTTCAACAGGATTCCCTTTAGAACCTTTTAGCATTTATGTATTATTGCATCTTTATGCTGCCTTATAGTGGGATGTAAAAAAAAAATTATCATTGTGTCAGGGTTTGTGAACCACTGGAGACACTCTGCAGGGAGAAAGATGGGTTAAAAATAAAAACAAACAAACAAACAACCCAAGGCTCCAGGGTTTTAAAAAAACTGATACTTCTATTTTTTGAAAGAAATAAATACCTGAACTTTGGAGAAAAAAGGTCAGAAGCCTGTTGGTGATTAATTAGTTATTTAGATTTTCAGGGAGGGAACATGCCACTTTTTCCATTGGTATGCGGAAATCTAGTATTTAGGATCTATGGAAAAACTAATGGGGAACCAGGCTCTATCAGGTATTATATTTTATTATGATTGTAAAAAATTTAAAAGTGGCTAAGGGCATCTATTTGCAAAGGCTTTCACGGCTGGGATCTGATGGTTGTTGTGGGTTTTTCAGGAAGAACAATTTTCAGAACACGGCCAAAGAGCCCGGAAAAAACCCACAACAAACAATTAAGGGAATAACCTTTCAACTTTCTGGAACTGGCAGTTAGATGCATAAAAAAACTGTTGTTGCTGTTATTGTTATGTGTCGTCAAATTCCCCCCTACTTAGGGTGCCCCTAGGAATGAGCAATCTCCAACATGGCTTGGCCTCAACAGCCCTGCCCATCTATTGCAAACTCAAGCTTGTGGTTTCATTAGGAAGTAGGTCCATCTTGCATTTAGCCTTCCTCTTTTCCTGCTGCCTTCCACATTACCAAGTATTATGGTCTTTTTCAATCTATGCCTGCCTTCTCACGATGTGCCCAAAGTAGTACAGCCTCAGGTTTTTTTTTTTTTGTTTTTTTTTGCCTCTGGAGATAATTTAGGCTTAATTGGATCTAGAACCCAATTACTCATATTTTTTGGCAGTCCAGGGTATCTGCCATACGATCCGATCAGGCCAAGGGTGTCTGCAAAGATGATTGAATTTTTGTTAATTGGGACAGTCCTCTTTGAAGAGCCACATGTCAGCATGCTGTTTTAAGCTTCTGTTTTTGCAACGTTGCCCCTTTGCGCTGTCCTCAACAGCCCTGCACAGCTGGTGCAAACTCAACCTTGTGGGTTCTTTGATGGTGTCAATCCATCTCACATTTGGTTTTCCTCTTTTCCTGTTGCCTCCAACTTTTCTACAGAACCTGGAATGGGGAGGGATTAAATGTTGGTGAATTGGGGAGTGGGCGGGAGATGCTTGCGTGGCAGCCTAGTATTGAGTCAACATGTTTTTACAATTATTTTGTAAGAAAAAGTGACTCATTTGAAAACAAGACGAAAAGAGCAGAACCCACAAGCTGCAAAAAAAGCATACATTTCATAAATAAATAACTGGCCAATGGGTTTCTCTGGTCACTGTTTTGAGGGAGATCGTAACCCTGTCTTTGTGGTTGGTGCAGGATTCTGGGAGTTGTAGTCCCCCCATTAAGGGCATTTATTTGCAAAGCTTTCACGGCTGGGGTCTGATGGTTGTTGTGGGTTTTTTGGGCTCGTTGGCCGTGTTCTGAAGGTTGTTCTTCCTAACGTCTCACCACAGAGACTGGAAGAAATGTTAGGAAGAACAACCTTCAGAACACGGCCAAAGAGCCTGAAAAACCCACAACAACCAATTAAGGGAATAACCTTTCAACTTTTTGGAACTGGCAGTTAAATACATACAAAACCTGAGGTTGCTGTTATTGTTATGTATCGTCAAATTCCCCCCTACTTAGGGTGCCCCTAGGAATGAGCAATCTCCAACATGGCCTGGCCTCAACAGCCCTGCCCATCTATTGCAAACTCAAGCTTGTGGTTTCCTTAGGGAGTAGGTCTATCTTGCATTTGGCCTTCCTCTTTCCCTGCTGCCTTCTACCTTTCCCAGTATTATGTCTTTTTCAATCTATGCCTGCCTTCTCATGATGTGCCCGAAGTAGGACTTTTCCACAGAACCTGGAATGGGGAGGGATTAAATGATTGTGGCATTGTTCAGAGACCAGTTCACATCCCAGGGTGGCAGCCCTCTCTTGCTTGTGCTACAGAAAAAGCTTCATTATTACTATTACTGTTGCTTTGTGGTAAGAACTTTTTTTTTCAGAAGGGGTCAGAGAATTTGAGAGTTATTCTCAAGTTCATCTTCGCTTTACATGTGTGTTACATGCCATTCAAGATGACCCTAATGGGCCTTTCAAGGCAAGTGAGGTTCTCCTTCTTCTTCCTTCCCTTCTTCCCACACAACTACTTTCCTTGTTTCCCCAGAGCAGGGAATAGAGATTAAACCTGCACTGCATGGGGTTACACAGCACTCTCCTTGAAAACTAAGGCTTGTATTTTAGGACTCTTCCCTGAGGACTTGTGTGGGGCTGAAGGAGAAAAGGGGCAGCAGAGGAGGACAGAGGAGATGAAAATGGAAGGTGGAAATTTGGGGAAGACAGTGGGGGGGGGGAGTCTTATGTTTTTGGTGAAACTGTGGCATGAAGGAAAAGTGGAAAATGAGAAGAGGAAGCAGCTGCCAGGGCTCTGAGGGAAGCCATCATCACTACCAGCGCCGCCAGCAACACCAACACCCCCAAAGCGACTGACAAGGAGAAGCGGTGGGTGCGGGGTGGAGGGGAAAGATGGAGGAGGAGGAGACCTCAGAGGAGTCAGTAACTGAAGGACCGATTGAGGTGGTGGGGGTGAGGTGGAGTGGCAACAGACTGAAAAGGGAACATACCTTCCAAGCCAGAAGGAAGCGGGGGGGGGGAGAAGAACTCCACAACAGGTGCGCAAAGGCTGCCTCCAGGTAACAACAAACAGGGCTATCAGTCATTTCAGGAGCAGGAAAGGGGAGGGAAGCAATTTTTACTGGTGAGCTATAGGGCAAAATAGGAGGTAAAGGGAAGGAGAGATGTGTCAGTTCTCTGTCAAACTTGGTCATAAGCACCCACTGTGAGGTGTGTGTTTGTGTGTGTGTTTTTGGCACATGCCCATGGTGAGGGTAACAGCAGCAGTATGCCCAAACAGATGCACTTATCCAGATGTCTTAATTATGTGAGAAGTAGTTGTGATAATAGGCAGTAGGGAGACCACTGTGGAAGAAATCCTCATCAGATCCCACTGTCCTGGGCATTTACTTACTTATTTACATATTTATTTACATATTTATTTACATATTTACATATTTACATATTGACTTATTTATTTATTTATTTATTTATTTATTTATTTATTTATCATTAGGACATAGAACCTGTTGTTAATTTATTTGAATCCCACCACTGCCCCCCCCCATGTTTAGTACTCAGCAGCAGTGGCTGGATAATTCTTATGCCTTATCTTATCAGCTCCTGATGAACTCTAGTGTGGATACATACTGCTAACATCTCTGAGGAGTAAGCACACAATTAGTAACCATGCACTTTCATAGTGCTGTCTATAGAATCCCTTGTTTTCCTTGCTGTCTCAGAAGCTGCACGCCTTGGTTCATTCTACCAAGGAGAAGCATAGGAATGTACCTATCCTTCCAAGCTCCTGGCAGCCCCACTGGCCACTATTGTAACAATCTTGGCTTAACTCTTCTCACTTGCCCCCCCCCCCTTTGTACCAAAATTCTTTAGAACACAAAATGAGCTTCACAGTTTTTATTTAAAAAAAATACATCCCAGCCTAATTTCTGTTCCTGATTTCCCAGTACAAACTTGAGCAACAAATATATAATTATTCTCATAAATAACTCAGGACTATACAGTATATTTCAAACAAGTTTTCCCACAAGGCACAAGTGCCCTATATTAAATTCTTTTTAAGTGTAAGTTGATTAAGATAAAAATTAGTTGTTATTACCTTATGGACATTTTAGAATTTTGCAGCATTTCAAAGCCAGTTCTAGTAAGAGTAGATTTGTTGCCGCCCACAGGTATAATCATCAGGAAAATTAATAATCATGTTCAGAGTGGCTATAAATCATTGTGGTTTAGGCAATTAATATAGGGGAGTAAAGATGAAAGATCTATAAGTATTATTATTGTGTAAAATATACATTGTGAGCACTGAGATCCAACATTTCTGATGTGAGTGCATAATAATACAGGGCCATCAAAGAGAAGGAAGCAAGCAATTTGGAATAAATAATAATGGTGTATTCTGGTAGTTAACAGCTTCTAGCATGAAATGTATGGAATAGTCACTGATTAGTCTGCAATCACATTTTTGTTGTGCATTTTTAGATGTAAGCCTAAAACTGAAATCACACTGTGTTAAAACTCCCTAAGGCAGCAAACTTATTCACACAGAAGGAAATAAACACACACACACAGAGAGAGAGAGTGTGTTTCCACATAGTTTCTTGGGGGGGGGGGAGATAACATGGAAATGTCTCATCAGCCATTGCTATACGATGACTAGCACTACCACATAATTTTATATTGTCCATATAGTTTGTGTAAAGTGAAATTCAGAGTAAAACAGAGTTTTCTTCTCAAGGGAAACAACGGAAGAGTTTTGAAGGAAGCCAAAAGAGTTTTGATGAGCCCTCAAGGGGCCTTCATACTCAGCACCCTACATCTACAAACTACAGATTTTTCAAATGCAATTACTATGGCTGTTTGCTGCATCAAATTGAATATGATATGACTGTTGTGACTGTACACATAGCTCCTAGTATTCTTTGGCAATACCTGTGGTCGCTAAGTGACTGAACTAATTTCTACTGTTTATAACTTCAAAGGGATTCATAGATCCCGAATCATAACATGGAAACTGTTGTCCCCAAAACTATGATATTCATGAAGAGTAGCATTCAGGAGGCCCACAATATATTAAATACCTGATATTACGTGCTTTAGGGGAATATTTTCCCACAAATAATGATGAAAATATTAATTATTTATAGGTGATTTTCATAACTCCATAATGCATCTTTCTATAAATAACAGGATATTTGCATAAGAGCATAATGCCACTAATCACAGAAAAGAGTGCAAAATAATTTGATATTTCTAGCATCTGAGCACACCATCTCATGGTATCATTTCCTGTTTGTTCTCGGTCTGTGAGAAATGACGGCTACTCCTCCTGCCATTTTCAAAAGAATGGAAGGGCCTTTTCGCAGTGGCAGAGCACATGCATAACCTTTAAGAAGTCCTAGGCCCAGTTCTTGTCATCTCATGGAGTTAGAGCTGGTAACAATTCTGTCTGAAATTCCAGCTGCCAGTTGATGATGTAGTAGACAATTTTGAGTTAGACTAACCACTGGTCAGCCAAAAGGCTATAAAAGTTAAGGTTTTGGTTTTGTTTTGTTTTGTTTTACATCTCCCAGAATATCCCATGGAAGCTGGAGGATCCTGGGAATTTCAGTCCAACAAAAAATATTCGTAAGTTCAAGGTCTGAATAAAGACACAATTGCACACTACAGATAACCATTACTAGAACAGGGAATTCCTTTAGTACTGATGATGTTAATTGTTACTAGTAACTTTTGCTGCCTGTTGCATTTGCAAATTAAGTTCCTTTAGAAGGTGGATCAGTCACTTAGTACCACCACCCCCAACCTGATGCATTTTCAGAAAAAATGAAACCAGAACAGGTACAATTTTCCAAATAGACCTGCTGCCTTTCTAATACCCTCACAATGATTCCTGAAAAGTTTGGTTCTAGTCACTTTGGAAGGAAGCCTCGTTCAGGTACCTTTTCATTTTAAATCTGCTCTGCATCCGTTCAGCAAGTTGTAGGTTGAGTTAAAAGAAAGAAAGAATAGGAACAAGCTGCCAGGGCAGTGGTTTTCCCTCTCATAAATGGTCTCAGAGGCAGTGCATGTTGTCTGACAGAGGAACAGAAGAACAATCCAAATATAGAAGAAGTGAAAGAAGGAAGCAAGGAGAGACATATTTAAAGATAAAGGGGAAAGGCAGAAGAGAAAGTGGTTAAGGCATTATTTAAAAGCCAAAGACAGCAAAACACAAAGTGTGGGGGTGGTGGTGAGGGAGCAATAAGGGAAACACTAGAAAAGAAAGTGAGAACAGAACTTGAAGATGGAAAGGGAGTAGAAATGAATTATTGTGTGAGAAAATGCAAGCAAACAAAAAGTCAAGAAAATGGAGGCCAAGGGGCACCTGCAAAAAGAATAATGATCTCCCAATAACTGGGAGAAGGATAAGTAGAGAATGAAGTAAGGTCAGAAGCACATTAAAGATGAAAAATAGCATTATCCTTTGGGATATTTCCCCTCACATTGCTCCTTTTTTATCAAAAGTCACATTTCCTATATCATCCAAAATAAAAATGGAGAAAGTATTAGATGAAAAATACTCCATGAGAGAGAGAGAGAGAGAGAGAGAGAGAGAGAGAGAGAGAGAGAGAGAGAGAGTCTCACAGAGGAACAGAGGCAGACATACAAAACTCTGACATAAAGCCCAACTTCCCAATGTTCACAAAAGGTTATCTCCTTAGACTATGCATTTCTTCTGCTATCTAATGCAGGCTGGAAATTGTGTTTACATTTGTCATATATTTTTTTCAGTCTGGGTATGTGGCAATGCAGATTAATGGCTCTACTAGAGTTTGACCTTCCATTCATTTTGCGTTAAGCTCTCACCTCGTGGGTGGTGCTTTGTAGTTAATGTAGCCAAAATCTTTTCTCCTTTCCCTATAGAAAAGAATACTCTGAAAACAGGTTTTTTTAAGCTATTACTGTTTCAAATGTTTACTTTTTGTGAGTTAACAGAGGTATACTGTAACACAAACTGAAATTTGGGGTCTTGATTTATAACCAAAGGACACGTCCAAGGAAACCTGGATTTATTTATGGACTGAAGTGAAAACTGTGTGAGATCCAGTAGTTATGGCCTGAGATTCTATTAACTGGCTGTGTTTTTCATTTTCCTTTAGTTTTTGGGTTATAAAAACATAATACAGTGGTGCCTCGCAAGACGACGTTAATTCGTTCCAGCAAAATCGCTGTAGAACGAAAACGTCGTAAAGCGAAATTAAAAAGCCCATTGAAATGCACTGAAACCCAATCAATGCATTCCAATGGGCTCGAAACTCACCATCCAGCGAAGATCCTCCATAGGGTGGCCATTTTCGGTGCCTGTCTTGCGAGGAATCCATCCCAGAAAACAGCAGGGAGCCATTTTAATTACCCGGCAGCCATTTTGAAACCGCCGATCAGCTGTCCGAAAATTGCCGTTTTGTGAAGAATCGGTTCCCGAAGCAGGGAACCGATCATCGCAAAGTGAAACAACCCCATTTAGATCGTCTTGAAGCGGATTCGTCGTAAAGCGGAGCACGGCTGTACTATAAACAGATCTAAGAGGTGTGTAAATTCTGGGTGGAGGAGGACAACCTTACTGTTCTTCGTGGAACTCTCAGTGGCTTTTCAAGGCATTGACCACTGGAATAGCTCCATGAAGTTGGGAATAGAGGTGTTATATTGCAGCAGTTCCATTCTTATCTGCCTGTTTGGTTCCAGAGGGTGGCACTATTGGGAAGATGTCTTTGCCCTTTGGCAACTGCACTGTAGGGTGCCACAGAACTAATAAACTGAAGCTAATAAACTAATATCAACTAATAAACTGAAACTGAATCCTGGAAATCTCATGGGGAGCTGGTATTCAGGGTGAAAATGAGTAATTTACCTATCCTAGATGGGTATGCTCATCTCAGTTACAAGGGGGAAAGAGAACCTGACCTTGATTTGGCTGGCAGGGCATCCACCACAATTCCTAGACAAGCATAGCCTGGTCACAGCGATCCATGCATTAGTAGTCTCAAGAGTGGACTTCTTAGTCCATGTCAGAAGCAATCCAGTGGGGCTTCTGGAGTAGAAGGATCAGCCAATAGGGTGTTGTCATTGCCCAGAGGATACCCAAATGTGTTCACAGTCCTCACATTCTTTGGGGAGGTTCCTTCTATGCTCTTTAAGATTAAAGTAAAGGTTCCCCTTGACAATTTTTTGTCCAGTCGTGTTCAACTCTAGGGGGCGGTGCTCATCCCCGTTTCCAAGCCATAGAGCCAGCGTTTTGTCCGAAGACAATCTTCCGTGGTCACATGGCCAATGCAACTTAGACACGAAATGCTGTTACCTTCCCACCGAGGTGGTCCCTATTTATCTACTTGCATTTGCATGCTTTCGAACCGCTAGGTTGGTGGGAGCTGGGACAAGCGACGGGCGCTCACTCCGTCGCATGGATTTGATTTTATGTCTGCTTGGTCTTCTGACCCTGCAGCACAGGCTTCTGCAGTTTAGCCCACAGCACCACCACGTCCCACTCTTTAAGATTGGACGACTGTAATTTGCTTGTGTGGGGCTACTGCTGTGCTTGGCTTGGAATCTGCAACTACTGCAGAATGGGACATCTCTTTTCCTTAGTGGGCCTTCCACTTTGCACACATAACTTTTGTGCTGAAAGCCCTGTATTGGTTGCCAATTAAATCCCAAGCTAAGTTCAAAGTTTTACAGTTGGTAAAGCCTGGAATAGCTCTGGACCATGGTATGTGAGAAGTCACAGTCAAGCCTACAGATTGAGCTCTGCTTATTGTACTACAGCCTACTATTTCCAGGCCTCTGAGAATATACTGTAAAGGGCTGGGTATCCTGCTGAACAGTTGCATTTGATCTATGAAGCCCTATATGGCTTGGGTCCAGGTTGTCTGAATAGATGGTATCTCCCCACATAATCTTCCTAGAGTCACAAGATCTTCTGGCAACATTCTCCTCTTGGTTCCATCACCTTTATAGGTACATCTTCTTCGTGGGTGTGCCCAGGTTTTGGAGTGCCCTCCCCATGAGGCTAGGCTTACCCCTTCCAGTCCTTGCACAACAGACTTTTAATTTCTAGTTTTAACATGGGGGGGGGGGGTTTCTCACTCCTGATACTAATTACATGTTTGTTCCAGTGTTTGTTCTGGTTTTCTTCTGTTCTGGGTTGTTTTGTTTTTGCATCAAAGTTTGTATTGGTTGCTGAGATGCAAACCTCTCTAGAAAGACCTTGCACTGTTCATTGTTTTGGCCATTGTCATTTTCCCATTTCACTGTTTCCTTGGGCATTGTCACCTGCCTTTAGAGACTTCTTCTTTGCTTTTTTAAAAGGGAAGTATACTGAATTGCATCCATTCATGCCATGCAAGATCACCTCCTTTTGCTCTGTCATATCCCCTTTTGAGACCATCAAGCTGGTGATTCACAGTTTTAAGAAATCGTTTAAAGAAGTCTTCTGACTTTTGACCACATGAGCGGCAATATAGATCTATGTCAGATTAAAACAATAGTTTTGGTCGTGGAATTAAAAAGAGTTTAAAAGTCTGAAGTAAAAGTGTAACTCACACAAGCTCTTAAGTGATTGATCATACTGATACAAGTGCCTCAGAACATAAGTTTACGGTGACACATCTTATCTGAGCTGAGGAGGTTGCATTTGTGCATTATGTAGAAATGATTGATGCCCTGCTTTTTTTTAAAGAGAAAAGCAACTTCTGTTGTCTTGTACAGCTTTGTTTTGAAAACAAGGTACACGAAATAATTTTAAACTGGAGTCTAACCATTATAGATCAAAATAAGTCTCTCTGAAACAGCACCAGTCTCCCTCTGCTGTTACATGCTATACTACTTTCATTTAGTAATAAACAAGTTAAATACACCATGTTTATCTGAAGATCAGAAACACTGGCCAGATGATATAGCTGCCTGTACCAGTACAAATACTGCCAGTTTAATGAGGTGTCCTACCTTTTCTCAATCTTGTGCTGTCCATTTGTTTTGGATTATGGTTTCAGTTATTCCAGCCAGCTATCTGGGGATGAGGGAAGCTCCAGTCCATCATATCGGGGACACCAAGCTGAGGAAAGCTGGTGTAGCCCAAGAGTCAGCTCTGATTGCTTTCTGCATTGAAGGAAAGGGTGCATTCCTGGGGGTGGGGAGAAATCTTCCTGGCTCTGGAAAGAAATCTTATGAGCATTTCTTGAAATAAGACAAAGATTAGATGGTACAGTTCCACTACTACACTTACACAAAAAGGAAAAACCCTATTATCTGAATAACATAAGGAGCCCGGAAGCCTGTTGCCATCTGAATTTATTGAGGACTTGATGCAAATGTAGACAAATGAGATTGTTAAGCGACCCCTTAACTGGAGGCCATTTGAGATTGAAGAGCAGTGTGTCATGATTGCCTCTCTAAATCCATGTAAAATTCTCTCCAGTACACATACTTTACACCCGGCTTACAGCAAAGGCAGTCTTTTTGACTATAAGATAAAGATATATATGCCTTTTGGGACTGAGACTAGGTGATTATCATCCCTTATCCTATTGAACTGAGGCTCTGTATACTTTTCCTCAGCCAATTTTTTTTGGGGGGGCACTTTTGTGTGTGTGTGCATGCGCCCATGCGTGCAAGCTTTCTTCGTGTTAGATTAAAGGAACATTAATACTGTGAACTTTTCGTGATTGGAATCCCCTTCTGTGGCCAGAAGTATACAGAAAACGATGTACTCTAGATCTATGGCTACATTTTTAGCACGCAATACAAATGTGTTTTTTAATAAAAAGAAAAGGTGTTCTTTTCAACCCCATCATACAAGGCTGGGCTCAACACCACACCAGAGGTCAGCAGAGGCTCCTTGGAAAGAAGGTTAAAGTGGCTGATGCCTTAATGCTGCAAGATTTCTGCTTTCCCCTGCAGCTTGTGATGTGGCCCAAATGTTTCTGTCATCAGGGTAGATGGTATCAAATGTCTCATTATCCTCTAAGCTAGCTGCTTTCCTGTATTTGGGCCAGCACATCAGATGCTTAGGGCTGTTCAAACCAATGCAGAACTGAAGGCTTCCCACTGGACATGAGCAAGATTTCAGTGTGGCAATTTTACAAGCCAAGCTAGATCCATTTGTTGCTTACGATGATCAGCTTTTGATCAAACAAATAGCATCTTTAGCTTTATGTCCCCAGATCTACAATATGTATTTTACTGCAGGAAGTCTTGTGCAGAACGTTTTCTTCTTTTCCTCCTAACATTGTTTATTGAGCTAGAGCTGCAAATTTGAAGGGATTAGAAGCTGCTGAGTCAGCAAGCTGGACGAAGCCAGTGGCCAAACTTGCTGGGGAATTCTGGGAGATATAATTTGAAAAATAACTCATCCAAGCTCTGGAGCTATGTATAACAGCCAACCAGAAATCAACATATCTCCTGTTACTAGCTTTGGGGTTTTGTTTGCTTTGTTTTTCCTGTGTATGCAACTGCAAAAATTGTTACTGTGTGGACTATGCCAAAACAATGGTCTGTAAGCATCCACATGCATCATTAGAACACTTTTCAGCAGAAAAGAGATGCTTAAAATACATGGAATAATCAGTCAGTCAGCAAGTAATTTAATCTTGTGGGTCACAAGTTGTGATGCCTGTATCAGCAAAGTTCTCAAATTGGTTACCATGAAAAGAGAGTGGTCTAGATTTCCTGGTCAGGGGTCTAAAGGTCAGATCAGACTGTTAAACTGGTAGTATCATTGCATTGCTCCAGATCCTTCCAGTGTATCCCTCCCCATGTTCTCTAAATCGAGCAGTCATATGATTTAAGCCATATATATCCTGGTTAAACATAACACTGGGACGGGGAGACCTCTCCCTAAACAAATAAACAAATAAAAAAATTGGCTGGGGGGTGTCTCCCACCAGTAGGCTTTCCTCAGGAGGAGCCTTGTTAGATCAGACCCTGTTTATATCATCCAGCATTCTGGCATAAAGAACTGGACATGTGCTAAGTATGGATGTGCAAGAAAACGGGACTCAAAGTCACCCATCCAACCGGATGCAGAATGTATGCATTTTTTTATGGAAGAGATGCATCAGGTTCCATATCAGAAATTGCCAAGGAAGCACAAACAGAGATTGTTCCAGGACATCCATACCAGGATGCCTTGGACTCAACTCGCGACTCAGAACTCAACCACCCACCTCCTTGCCTCTTTTTCGGGGGGGGGGGAGCTTGTTTTCAATAGGAGTTGGGCTTGGGGCTCAGGACTTGGTACCAAAGGCTCAGATTCAGACTCAGACTTGGGACCCAAGACTTGAACTCAGATTTGAGACTCAGACTTGCCAACATCCCTAATCTATATATCCCTTTTTGATGCCTTTCTGTACCACCCAAAGCCACCCTGAACCTGCTCTTGAAAGGGTTTAATACAATGCATTGGTTAAGTTGGGCAATCTAAAGAACATTGAGTTCCTGTTATTTAGCAAATATGGCACAAAACTGGTATTCTGTTTCCAGTTTTATCTCAGATGCCTCATAAAGGTGTAAATCAATTTTGCAGGATGATAATGGAGCTTTAATTGTTCTAAACCCGAATGTGTTAATTGAAAGTCTTGTATACATTTTTTTAAAGTAAAGGCATAGCAATTTTACTTGCCAACTGTTAAAAAAAATCTCACCCCAACTTAATTTCACAAGGGAAGCTGAGACTTTTTAGAGTTTTCCCTTCCTGCAAGAGGGAATAATTTAGATTTTCTTCCATCCCTGTCAGAAGTTGAACAGACGAACAAAACAGATTCTTCAGAGACAATTTTAACCAGAGTTACATCCATCCAATTCAATTATAAATTAAATTGACTAACGAACCATAGCTCATTATGGGAATCAATTACTCAGAACTGTCTTTGGACCAAAAATGTGGAAAATAAAAAATAATGGTCATACTTCAATATACCAGATTGTCAGTGTTTGAAAGCTCTGTTTTTCTCTGGCTTGGCGTAGTCAACCACCAAAAAAGAATGATAATCATTTGTTTTACTGCTTGTAGAGCTATTCCTATTTTATAAAGACTAGTTAATTCTTGAGTGTGATCTCTTTCAGACCAGCACCTCCGGCTTTTTTTCCAAGATAACAGGCTTGCCCTAGAGTCATGTCATCACATGAAGATCTTTCAGATCAGTTTATGCAAATGTGTTATTAAAAGAAGCCCCATTTTAGCCTCTGGTACAGGCCAAACAATAGTAGGGCAAAATGCTACAAGCTAGTATTTAAGGCATTTGATTAATAAAATCACTCTTGTTGACAGAGGAGTAAGCTGGCACACCCCTCTGGAACAGTTTCTGAAGAAATGTTTAGTACATGTCATAAGAGAAAATAATATTATTAATTTAAGATGGTTATGAAATGCTAGTGTAAGGCTGTTTTAAAAGCCCCCATCTTAATTCTTAGCATAAAAGAATGAAGGCAACTGAGGCTTTATTACTTTATTATTTCTTTTTAAAAAAAATAACATGGGTTTCAGACACTGCAAGTAAGACACAAGCTTTCTTGGGTCTTATGAGGGAAGTTCCTTGTGTATGAGCCTGAACAACAAGAACTTCTTTTCCATTGCACTCTTTTGCCAGTGAGCTGGTCTAACAGAAGGCATACGTATCTTAAAAGGAAATGCAAGCAGGAGGAAAAAAAAGCTTGATGAGTGTTATTGTCAGGTTGTATTCAACTTATATTGAGAGTTAAGAGTTTTCAAGATATGTGAGATACTTCAGGAGTAGTTTCACTCAGTGAGTTTCCATGGCCAGGACTCCAGCACTACATCTATTACACAAATAAAGAATGTTGACCATCTGAGCAGAATACATCATGCGGAAGGCTGGACTGGAGGAATCCCAAGCCGGAATTAAGATTGCCGGAAGAAACATCAACAACCTCCGATATGCAGATGACACCACTCTGATGAAAGAAAGTGAGGAGGAATTAAAGAACCTTGTAATGAGGGTGAAAAAGGAGAGTGCAAAAAACGGGCTGAAACTCAACATCAAAAAAACTAAGATCATGGCCACTGGTCCCATCACCTCCTGGGAAATAGAAGGGGAAGATATGGAGGCAGTGACAGATTTTATTTTCCTTGGCTCCATGATCACTGCAGATGGAGACAGCAGCCACGAAATTAAAAGATGCCTGCTTCTTGGGGGGAAAGCGATGACAAATCTTGACAGCATCTTAAAAAGCAAAGACATCACCTTGCCAATGAAAGTCCGAATAGTCAAAGCTATGGTTTTTCCTGTTGTGATGCATGGAAGTGAGAGCTGGACCATAAAGAAAGCAGACTGCTGAAGAATTGATGCCTTTGAATTGTGGTGCTGGAAGAGGCTCTTGAGAATCCCCTGGACTAAAAGGAGAACAAACCTATCAATTCTAAAGGAAATCAACCCCGAGTGCTCACTGGAAGGACAGATCCTGAAGCTGAGGCTCCAGTACTTTGGCCATCTCATGAGAAGAGAAGACTCCTTGGAAAAGACCTTGATGTTAGGAAAGTGTGACGGCAAGAGGAGAAGGGGACGACCGAGGATGAGATGGCTGGACAGTGTCTGCAAAGCAACCAACATGAATTTGACACAACTCCGGGAGGCAGTGGAAGACAGGAGGGCCTGGCATGCTCTGGTCAGACACGACTAGACAACTAAATGAACGACGACCATCTGAAGTCAATTTTGAGGTGCTACATATAGCTCCATTATCAAGCACTAAAAACCTGGGACAGGCCCCTTCTTGCTAGCACCTTGGTTAACAGAGTTGAATATTTCTCCAGATCAAAACCTATATTTATCCATGAACTATATTTAACCTGAACTGTTTCAGGTTAGAGATGTTATTATTGCACTAGCCTAGGACCTACTTCTCAAAGCTTAGAAATGATAGATCAAAAAATTAGTTAAGTTAAGCTTTAGGAATTAGGAAATGAACTTCTTGCTATTAACATTTTAAACTGAAACTATTTAACTCGTCAAACTATTACTATTAACCAATTAAAGTGGACCCTCGACTTACAGACTTTTCGAGGTACAGACTTCTCTGGCCGCAAAATTTAGATTCGACTTGCAGCCAGAGAATCAACCTACAGACCAGAAAAAAAACAAAATGGAACAAAAACAGCCGGTTGCGGATTAATCGGTTTTCAATGCATTGTAGGTCAATGGAGACTCGACTTGCAGACTTTTCGACCTGCAGCCACCATTCCAATACGGATTAATTCCGTAAGTAGAGGGTCCACTGTATTTAAAGCACTAATATTGTACACACACTCTGTCTCTTTGGAAAGGGTACACATTTTTCTCCATTCTTCTGCCTTAAGAGAAGAACCCGTATTTTCCTATTAATGCTACGTAGCCAACCTTTTGTACTTTCAGAATGGTCTGTAATATAATAATAATTATGCACTATAAAGTCAATTCTGACTAATGGCAACCCATTTCAGAGTTTTCTAGGTAGAGAGTATGCAGAAGTAGCTTATTATTCTCTTCTTCTTGGGGAACCGTGGGATTTTGCAGTTTGCTCAACACGCAGACTGGTTCTTCTGGGGTGCATAGTGAAGAATTGTATTCCCAACCTTTGGCTCTACAGCCATATACCAAATTTACTGAGCTAGTTTGCCTATACTTATAACACTGAAAATTTTTTAGCTAAGAAGCTATGGTCTTTATTAAATCTTTGGAGACTACTTACCAGCAAATTTCATAAATTTTAAATTTAAATTTCATAGACTATAAAATATTTTTTAACCATAATAATATCAAAAAATTGAGTAACAAGACAAATTTGGATAACATTACTGTCAGAGCCTGTCAATCTTATGAAAAAGGACTGGTGAAGTCATGGTGACCAACTGGTATTATATTCAAATCAGTTCAACATGTCTCTTCAACAACTGAAAAGAAAATCCTCTCTTCAGTTTGATAAATAATGTTTTTTGGGGGGGGAATACCACAAACCAACAGCCTCTATATAAATGAATCTGGGATTATTTGCATAGCCCCACCCCTAAAAGCTACCATTCAGACTTGTGGAAAAACAGCTCTGACAATTGCTCTGTGTTTGGGTGAGAAATGGTTAATTTAAGGAAAAAAGGAGTCAGCTTCTGGGATTTTACCTTGCGTGTAGTCACTTTGTGAATGGGAGTGAACACAAGATGGTACCCTGTAGACCAGTGGTCCCCAACCTTGGGCCTCCAGATGTTCTTGTACTACAACTCCCAGAAGTCTTCACCACCACCTCTGCTGGCCAGGATTTCTGGGAGTTGAAGTCCAAGAACATCTGGAGGCCCAAGGTTGAGGGCCACTGCTGTAGACCATCTTGACTGCTGACATGGGTGACCAACATTCCGGATACTCGCTTGGCAATTCCTGCTGGCAATGTGGACACAATATTGTGCAACAATTTTGGGCCATTTCCTGGCTTTTTCAATACAGAAATAGAGGTTTAAAAAAAGAATTGAATTTATTATAACGTGTTACATTGGATATCAGAGCACTAACATTGCTTGGCTCTCTCCAGGGCTTAACCTACACTATTAGCCATCCCTAACTGTTGCATGAAGGGTGAGATAAGGAGGAAGCATATGGGCCCATAGTAAATATTAGCACGTTATTTTTGTATTTACAAAACGAGAAAGAAACCTAGGAATAGAGACTCTTTTGTTTTTGTTTTCCATTTCATTCAGGCAGGAAAATTTGCAGCAACTTCTGCGATGGCCAATTCAAGTGGGCCTACACTGTTTCCGCAATCGGCTGTCCCTCTCTGTTCTGCAGAGACCTTTGTGGGTGGGATCATGCAAGTCAATCCAGTTTTATCTCCCACAGTGGCTGTCAGTTTGTGGTTTTGCTTCCAATAGCATGACTTTCCAAACATTAACCATAGGAATGATATTAACCTGATTCTGGGTGTGTATTTTTTTTTTAATTAACAGTTTTTTCCCCCCAGTTGTGTTTGTGTTCAGTTGATTTGGGTGCGATAAGAAATGGTCAATATGGCCTCAGTATCCACCTTACCAGAGTTCGGGCTATCTGAGAGAGCTTCTAACAGAAGATTTTTGTTAAAAAAAACGGGTGCAGCACATCAGCAATAGTCCAAATACAGTCATAAAATACTGCTGAGCAGGGAAAGCAATTAATTTGCCAAGATCCTGAAGTGGTTCACTTACTGAGCCACTTCCTGATATTGGCAGGAGTTATTTTCGTGTGAATGGTCAGGCTTGATTAGATCATTTGGATCCAGCCTGACCATTCCAAAACGGGCCACACTAACCACCCCTTAAAACAATTATTCCTTGTTCATTTTACAAGATTTTTGTGACTTGTTGAAATGAGATTGGACTGCCTGAGTGTGATCTTTTTAGATGGATTGTTATACATCACTGCTTTGACGGTGCTTTTAGTATTGCTTGTGTTTCTCGTTCCTAAGAGGAGTATATTATTTGTTCCTTTTTAATATTTCTATACTTAGTGTTTTTAGCTTTTAATATTGCCTTTTAATTATGTACTCCACCTTTATATAGTCATCATTTTGTTCTTAAATATTGTCTTTAAAAGCTGTAAACCACCTCGGGCCCTTTTCTAAGGAGGAAGATAGGATAACAATATTTTAAATAAATAAATTAAAAGTGGAAAAAAATTACTATAGAGCTGAATGGAGCTCCCAGAGCAAATGCCCTTTTTTGGTCTTTTGCCTCCTGAGCTATCTAGCTAGTCACTTGTTGAAAGTGATCAACGTTTGACTGATTTATCAAAGTTCCTCTGTTTTTTCTCATTTTATAGTTGTATTAGTGGGGAAGTATATGAGAGTGCCTGTATGTGTATATTAGTTTACATACACCCAAACATAAGAACAATTTTTTTGTTTGTTTTTGCAACTCTCAAAACACTTGCAGGGTCTGTTGTGGGACTGAAGTAGCAATGAGTGTCTCAGTTATACAGTATGTGCCGATCTTGATAAACATCACTGTTGCTTATTACTTAGAAAAGAGCCAGAGAAGTAAACACTCAGACTGAAGTGTTCATCCTCCGCTATCTCTAATAAGACTCCTTTGGTAACAAATTTCTGTTCTATCAGTGTTGAAAGGCAAAACTGTTCACCGGCAATAAATCTTTTTAAAAGCATGTACTATCAAGTTAATCCTAATCCTTATACAGTACAAGTGAAACTTACTCTTTTACTTTTTGAAAATCTTTTAAAGGTGCACTTTCCCTGAACATAAAGGAAAGAAAATCAACATTAACTTTGTCCCTCTTTTTGAAACAAGCCGAACTTGAAAATAAATAAAAAAAATCTGTAGCTAAAATTGTTTCCATAAATGGTAATAGAAATTAGGGAATGCAGACCAAGTTTCAACAATATAAGAAGCAAAGTTTGAAGATAAAGTTTGAAAACTTAGAGAGCAGGTCTGTCTACCAGTGCTTAAAATGAGTAGCTAAAAATGTGGTTTTACTCTACATGCTAATGATGACTTCATTATTTCCTTTTTCCTCCATGTCTTCCTCACTCTCCTTCTCTCATATTCCCATTTATAATTACAAATATTCCTTCCCCATAATTTATCAGTATTTTTAAAGCTATATTTCTAGTGGGTACCCAATGATGAATATTAATAAGTTGCGTAAATATTTTTACCTTAGGAATATGCTGCTCTATAAAATACTGTACCATTGTTATCATATGGGGGACACTCATTTCTCAGTGATAATATTTTTTCCCCTGTACCAATCTTCCTGATGATATGCAAAGAATCCCAGTTTGAAAAGAGACTTGCATTACATTACTGTATTTCTTGGCAAACTCTTCTGCTATTTTAATTTTAACCAATTAGAACAGCCAATCTTTTTTACTTCAGAAGTATATTAAAAGATATCACATTCAAAGGCTGGCCATACACTCAGTTAATTACTGGTGTCCAGCTAAAGGTCTACCATTAGCTATCACCATGACAACCTTTGGGAGACCTCTGCCCACCTGTTGCATGATAGAAACAGCATTAGGCAGTTGGTTCCCGCACTAGGCCTCCTTCTGGCCTGTGGGGAATTTGTACTAATTAGAATTAGTTGTCCTTCTGTAGTCCAGCTCCTGACACAAATTGCATTCTGTAGCTTTTTGTTCCACTCGAGTTCACAGACAAAATAGCCTGTGCCATGTTTGAAATGAAGCAAGGCAATATGAAAGGATTTTGCATAATTGGTTAATATACTTTAACATTTTAACTAATATCCTCCGTGTTGGTTTCTTGCACACAAAAAAAGTTGTTTGCTTTCTTCTCTCTCTCTCTCTCTCTCTCTCTCTCTTTTGATAATTATTTATGATCACACACAGAGGATAATTTTAATGCTGCTTGTTCAGGTGTTGTTAAATCACAGTCAGGCTCAACTGCATTTGGAACAAAACAAGTGACCTTTAAAAATGATAGTTTGAAAATGGGCCCTGTGGTGATGGTGAACTGCAAAAGTAGAAATCCTGGAGTGGTGAAGAGAATAAAAGCTCTTTCACACATATCAGGAGAATATCACTTTATTTATTGAGACCAATAAAGAAGCCGCAAGAAGGTGAAATGATCCAGGTAAAGGGAAAGGTGCTGGAAGCATGTAGTGAGTGAAAATGCCAACATTGTTTTACCAAGCCCCTGTGCAACCTAAGACCTAAATCTAGATAGTAATCTCAACTAGAGGACAGCCATCAAACCAATTGCTGAATGATATTACATCTGAATATCTAAAGTATGATTAAAGGGCCCAAGTGGATTTGTGAACCAAATTTGTGTTGACCATGGTTAAGTGTTACACCGGACCCTAGCTGTCATGGTTAAGACAGTTGCAGGCACTCTCCTTGTATAGACTCCCCAGCTATGAAGCTGAACTGAATACTACAGCATCGTTTCAGTAGGTTCAGGACCTAACCAGTATTAGGATGGTCAACATTCTCATGAGTATGGTCCCATGAGAATGTTCACCATTTTAATTCAGCGTGACAGGAAAGAAATTACCTTTGAAAATAATTTCAAAGGAGGAGGAATTTCAGACAAGTTCTCATGGCTGAGGTTCAGTATGCTTATGTTTACAAGGTAGGTGAAGAGTAGTTGCGCATTTCCTGTTTTTCACTGTGTCATCGTCTCTGTGGCCAAACTGCTCTCCTACGTTTCTGTGCTTCACTTGAAACTAAGAGAACATGTCATAAGGTTATTCCTTCCATGCCTCATTCAAATTAGGAAGTGTTAGAAACTAGGGAAGATACATAGTCATGAAAATATGTGCAGTAGAAAGAAAAAAAATGCAGCATCCTCAGCCACCTTGCACATACTATAGTATGCAGAAAAATATATCCAAAAGAAGTTCCAAAGGGTGCTGAAAATGAGTCAGAAATATGTTACCTTTGTCTTAGTGAAGTAAAATTTAAAACAAAATAAAGTTGGAAGACTAACTATGGCACCTTTTTCTGGGCTGAACATAGCACTATCCTCCATTATACCTGTGATAGGGCTTACAGGGAATTGATGATACTGAAGATACCAAACCATGAAGAGTGACAACTAGTGCTCAGCCAAAATTTCTAAGCAGACATTTCTCTGGGAAACATGGAGGTTTTCATTTTTCTTTCCCACTAATTAGAGAAAGCTACTTTGCCAAATGATTTCCAAAATTTATTTACCCTTTTTTGGAGGGATAGGGTCAACTGCTTCCCTGCCACCAACACCATGATGCACTATAGAATAGTACTAGGCAGAGGTACGTAGAGGATGAAAAATGGTGGTTAGGCTGCCCACACATTTGCTGGTGTTGCCACTTGGAAAGGGAGTGCAAAAAGCCCCAAAACTGTAGGAGAAAAGAACAAAACTATGCTGCAACCATGGCAGCAAGTAGCAACAAAGAAGGAGAAGGGACATATAACTGCATAAAATTATGCATGGTGTTGAAACAGTGAATCAAGAGAAAAGCCTGACCTGTTCCATAATACTAGTCCCCATTGTTGTCTAGTGAAGCAGAATGGTGGAAGATTCAGAACACACAAAAGGAAGTGCTTTTGTGTATGGCACACCATTAAACTATTTATTTTTTTAAAATTATACCCCACCCATTTAGTAGACAAGCCACTACTGTGGGCAGCTCCTAAGAAAATGACATGACTATTCAACATAAATTAAGACAATGAACATAGAAAAACAAAACCCCTCATAAAACCTCCAGTCTAGCAAATATTCCAGGACTCAGGATGGCGAACTATGGGCTGACATAAAGTTCCCAAAAAATTAATATTATAAAAGGGAGAGGCTTGTTAAGGGCTGGGTAAAAACCAGGTTTTAACTTGCTTCTGAAAGCTCAGTGGGGACCAATCACACTTCCACAGGAAGGGAGTTCCAGAGTGGGGTGGCCACTACCGAAAAATCGCAGTTGCCGGTTGGTGACTTCTGGACCTGTTTTGGAGTAGCAACCTGCAGCATCAGGGATGGGGCTATGGATGGGACAGAAGGATGACCTGAGGGAGAGGTGGTCTGACAGGCAGTGACATCCTAAACTGTAAAGGGCTTTTTAAGTTAACATGAATAACTTAAATATGCACACAGTCAACCCTTGACTTACGGACAGCCCTACATACAGACTTTTCTGATTTACAAACAGCTCCATTGGCAAAAATTGGCATCGACTTGCGAACAGAGCTTGACCTAGGAACGAGGTCAAGGCTCCATTCGCAAGTCAATGCCATTTTTTTCCCAACAGAGCCGTTCGTAAATGGCTCCCTGCAAAAAGGCAGGGAGAAAGATCTGGAAATTTGAATTTCCTGCCCTTTCTCCCTGCCTTTTTGCCTTCGGAGCTCTCAAAGGGGTTTCTCCGATGTCAGGGGGAAAGCCCTTTGAGAGCTCCGAAGCCGCCGATCACGGCAGCAGGGACCCCCAGGGAGGTCTCCCATGGTGGTGGACAAGCCCTGGGAGACCTCCCCGCTTGCCCACCACCATGGGAGACCTCCCTAGGGGTCCCAGCCACTGCGATCTGCGCCTTCGGAGCTCTCAAAGGGCTTCCTCCTATGTCAGGCGGAAAGTCCTTTGAGAGCTCCGAACCCAAAAAGGCAGGGAGAAAGGGCGGGAAATTCAAATTTCCAGCCCTTTCTCCCTGTCTGGCTTTGGAGCTCTCAAAAGGCTTCCTCCGATGTCAGGGGAAAGCTCTTTGAGAGCTCCAAAGCTGCCAGAGAGGTCTCCCATGGTGGCGGGCAAGCCCTGGGAGACCTCCCCGCTTTACAATGTTTTCGCTTAACGGCGATTTTCCTGGAATGGATTATCGTCATTAAGCGAGGCACCACTGTACCGTATTTTCCATGTACAAGACTATACTTTTGTCTAAAATCTTTAGACTAAAATTTGAGGGCCGTCTTATACATGGAAGTAAGCTGAGGAGAGAACAAAAACAAGTGGAGGGGAAAGCAGGGATCAAAGCGATCCCGCAGCGCTTTGATCTCTTTCCCCTACACTTGCTAAGCCCCACTTAGATTTCTTAATTTTGGATTAGGAAAGTGAGGGGCGTCTTATACATGGGGTGTCTTACACATGGAAAAATACGGTATATCATATGGAGTTCATTACCACAAGCTGTAATTCTGGTTCAATTATTTTAAGAGGACATTAAACAAATTCAGGGAGGATGTAGCTAACAAGTCCTAATCATGACTGCTACTTTGTGCCTTCATGATCAGAGGCAGCACAGCTATGGATACCAGTCACCAGAATGAAGCAGTGATGGTAGATGGCCAGCACACTCCATGACTGCTTGTGAGTTCACAGAGGCATTGGGTTGGCCACTGCCTGAAACAAATGGTAGGCTAGACTGATATCCTGGATGATCTACCAGGGCTCTTCTTGTGTTTTTAACAGCTCTGGGCTGTGGCTTTACCTGCTTTGTATCACAGCAAACAGTATTGAAGTATTCTCTGTATCGAAGCACATCATCCAGATCTGTGTTGCTCCTGGATTTTCAAAACATCACAGCAAACTATCTGATCTTTTGGGACCCTCTATAAAGGACTGTTGGCAGCTCAACACCTTTCCCATCCAAACTTGGAAAAGGCCTTTGCTTGGCTCAGCTGATGGTGTTCATTGCAAGATGCCTGTTTGCAGGGACAGCACACCTTCTGGTTTGATGCATTGTTTCTAATTTCTGGTTGCTTATCTCACTTCTGAATTTCAGTCTTGAGAGCCAGTTGGGTATTTTGCTCCAAGCGTCTAATGTTGTATGGAGCAGCAAATGAGTGGAGTCCTATTGCCTCTGCCATCTTCACCCCTTGATGGCATCTCCTCTGTGCTTCCTGTCCACTGTGGGAAGACATGAAGATGGGAGCCTTATCTATATATGTGGGCTACCCAAGTGATTTAGAACATTGTTTAAAGCTCAAATGCATATGACATGGAAACCTATGGACTTTTCCACAATGCATGGACACTGGGAGGGGGCAGAGATGATGATGATAACAACATATTCAACACTTCATGTGATTTCTTTTTTAGTAATGCCACTGAGTGCTCTAGGAGTGTACAGCCAGGTGCTTTAGGGAGGCCCAGAGGCAGAACATGAAGGCTGTTTTCTTTCCCATGTTTTTCCCAGAGGTTTCTGAAGTTCTGAATCTGGTGGCTGTGTGTAGAAATCATGACTACTAGCCATGGATAGACTCTTTCTGTATAATGTTACCTCATCTTCTTCCACCTACAGTAATAACTCTAAGATCTCCCATTGCCTGAGCTGGATGAAATCCTATCCTCTCCCCCACATACTTCATTAGCACTGTCCTCTCGTTGCTGCCAGACTCTTATGGACAACTCTTGTCACACAAAAGGGATACCTTTGTTCTCAACTGCCGGACTGTGAGGGATTCTTCCCCAGAGCTAGGCATTGTGGATTCAGTTCTCTTGGATTCAGTTCTCTGATGAGGTGTTACTACAGCAGAAAAATGTCTAGCATTGCTCCTCAGAACCAGTTAAAGTCCCTCTCACTAAGCATCTGCAGCATTCACCTCAAATTGGGTGGGGAGGGATTTTAGATTCTGAGGAAGAACATAATTAGTGAGGGTCAGAGGGAAATGACATGGAAAATTAAAAATACATTTTCAATTGATATAGATATATAAAATACACCTAGTAATGATTTATATTAATAAATGACTGATCAACCAACACACAACCTGTATCATCCAAGCTCTAGTTTTTGTGATGCTTCAAGCTGACAAGTGAAATTATATCGTGTTCTGCACAGTACATGCTATACTCTCCATTCCATTTGCAATCAAAGACGGGCAGATGTGATCCTTGCTCGCTTCCATGTTTTGAAGATTGAGCTTCCATTTGAATTGGAGCATCAGCTATTTGAGTGATTCTAGTGAAAAAGGAGAGCAAGATATTTATACTAGATATACTTAGGTGGCAAGTACACAGTTGCTGGCTGAGGATTAAAATTTCACTTTGTTGCCCACCCCCCACAATACACAAGAACTACTTGAAAAGCAATAACGAACAGAATGCAAAATGAGGCCACAAAAATGCCAGATATAAAACAGCAGATGAAATCCATAACCCTGACGTCGGTTCCAAGGGCATCTTTCTCAATATGAAGTGGTTTCACACAAGTTGCTTCTTCTTGGTGCTTATGAATATTGAGGCGAGCTACCAACATAAGCTGAAGTATGATTCATAAGATCCGAGACCTTCTGAAGCAGAGGAAGCTGTTGTCTCATTACTAGGCCAGGATAAGATGCTGCTAATTGTTCCAAAGGATAATGGCAGATACAAAATGTACTTCTAACACATTGCCAACTTGCTACGACTGTAAGGCTAATCTACTTTTTGGAGGCAGGCACCCTGTGGCATTTCTCTTAGAGGAAATATATTAAGACACTTAAGATGTAAAGGTATACAGTATATACATCAGAGCCAGCTACCACATAGTACAGCCTGATGGCATGTGTAAATGGGATAAAGTGTCTTAGCTGCCCTGGGTTTGTATGAGAAGTGAAGGGTATAAACTGAATTTAGAAGTACCAATAGTACTTACTTTTATTCTTAATACTTGTATTTAATGTCAGATTCTACTGAATTGGTGTGTATGTTAACAAACACTAAATATAAATTTTCTCATATTACACCAAGCGTAGTTTTGTTAACACGGGGTGACTGAAATCCAGTAGTAAGTTACAACTTGAGTAAGCTTGTGGAATCAATGAGGATTTGGTGAATCAGCTCCTCTAGAAGTTTCACTGATTCATTGGGCCTATTCTAGTTGTGACTTACTATTGGATTTCAGCCAGAATATTTAACAGTCTTTACAGGAGTTTCCTTGGATTTTTCCTTTCCTTTCAGGGACAAGCACATTTTTTTGGTTCTGCATTCCAAGAGCCCTCCCTCTCTGTGCAAGAGGAAGTATGAAAATCATTTGTCAAAATTGTATGAATTTGTAATTCATAATTGGCATAAGGCAATTTGAGGAAATAGTTTTCTGCTGCTGACACTGCTGTCAAAATAAATGTGGGGAAGATGATTATAGTAATTAACAAAATAGATAATTACACTTTGTCATGGGATAAGGTTCATTTTGATTTCTGATTAGGAACAGATCAATAGCAAACAAAATGTCTTCCTGTTCATATTTGATTAATATCACTGCTCAGAGAAGAGTATCATTTTTGTCAAACAGGACAGAAGCCACAAGGAACTATTGGAGTGTCAACCAGTTGCTTTGCAGCACCTAATCCCCAAAATATGTACATTCCGCTGCTCTGCAAATACCTTTTATGCCATGTTTTGTCACTTGGCACATAAAATTATTGGAGTTTTTTCCCCCGTCAGAGAGAACTTTGTCAATTCTAACATCTTCTGCTCCTTTCATATAAATGTTCTTCAAAGACCAGAGAGCACTGTGGAACTTTGAGTCCAGTTGACTAAGCCCAGTGGTAAAACCGCTGCCCCATAAACAATGATTTAGAACAGGGCTGGAGACAGTCAAGGCCCAAACCATCTCTGTGCAGTTGTCCAGATGGTCATATCTGAGATACTATCATTCAGTGATTTCCTTAATTTTATGTGTTCCCTCTCCCCTTAAAAGACTTAAATCGCCAGTCTCAAGGCTTAGTTACTGTCAACCTGATGTTCTGATCACCTTGGGGTTTGGAAAAAAAAGACCCTCATCAACCTAAAATAGGTCTACTATTGGCCTCTGGAAAGTTCTGCCTACTATGGCCTCTGGAAAGTTCTGGAGATACAACTGGCCATGTTTAGACTACTTGATTGAGTGGTGATTCTGAGGTCTTCTGAGTCCTAGCTTATCACTCTATGTACAATACTGCACTGTGGAATATCAAATGAGGCCTGGCTTCACACACTCCTCTTTTCTACAAGTAGAGCCACAAGGAGTTTTCTTGTCAGTGTTTTTATTAAGTACAGTTTGGCATCATCTCAGATACCAGATAAATTATACTGTCTAGTCTTAATACTGAATTTGATTTCAAACTACTTACGTATTTCAATAAATGATAGGAACAGATCCCAGTTTAAGAGTCAAAATCTAATGTTAAACTGTGGTAAATTAAAAACAGGATCTGAACATTTAAGTCTCTTCTCTGGGGCCATGCCAGAATGGGAAGGCATAAAGCAAACGCTTGTGGGCATGAAGCTAAAGTGTGGTTTCACACACTATCCTATTGAGGCTATAGAGTACTATGGAATACATGTGTACTGTAAAACAACTAATGTGCTGAGCTGATGTGACAAGCTATGCACTCTGGCTTTTCATGAGGGCCTGTGTTTAACATTGATGAATGCATCATTACAGAAATATAGAAGATAACGTCATTTGTGGGGGCACCTTAAAATACATGAAATTCAGCACCAGTTGTTTAGTGATTTTACCTGCTTGCCCTTTTGGGTGGCCCAGAAGCTGAAGGTTACTGTGTTTCACAAGGTTTGCTTACAGTGGTGGACTTCATGTGTTCCATGCAATATGACATCTTAGTATTGAATGCTAGAATGCCAGCTGAGCAACACAATGTCCCTGCAGAAACCTGAGTTTCTCATCTGTGTATGAACCATACCTTGAACTGTATTTTTTCAAGCTGGTCTGGTGTCATGCACTGACGTTCAAGATAAGGTAACTTCCTAAGCAATAACAAACCATGCTGATTAGATTTTTTTTCTTTTTACAGTTTTGTTAAACTATTACAAATAAATAGGGTCCTTTATAGTCCACTCTTCAGATATAGAAGTGTCTGAACGTGTCAAGTGGAGCTCACAAAAAATCAAGCTGAAATAAATCTTTTAACACCACGAGGCTGTCTCCCTCCATTTTAGTTATACATACTCAGATGTAAAAGTGTCATTAGATAACGTAGTTAACATGTTATTAGAAGCAGAACTTCTTCAGCTGATCTCTTTATTCTAATATGAGCTTGCCTCAATCTGCATTTGACAAATTAACTTGCCTTTGTTTTGTAATTGGTCATCAAAAACTAAAGACATGCCTGATCTCTTATGCATACAAGACTAAAAGATTGTGTGCCTGCAGAAGTCTTTAAAAGGAAAAACAGGATTTAACTTTAGCAGTGTGATCTAACATTAAGCAGCACTGAGTTCACCTGGCCTTGCTGTCAGATAAATGGGTACAGGATTGCTGCCTAAAACAGCTGTTTGGCTAAGTGGATATTTTGCCACACAGTTCTGTACATGTTATAGGTAAATCACCTCAGCTGGATCCTTGCTGTTTGTTTAATTGATCTCCAGTGACATTTATCCTAGCACGCTGCCAATTACTATCTGAAAATACTAAGGTAAGGGAGAAAATAATCTGTACTTACTTTTACATATGAAGGAAAGAATAGCACCATCACATTTTATTTGATATGCAAGGATGGTCACCACAGAGGAAATGCAACAACAGCCTGAGTTATGTCTAGGTTTGGAACTTGTATCGGTTGTAATGTAATCATGATTGCTAGATCATGGTTAACAGCATTACCTGTCACTTGATTGTCGCTCCTTATTTTATCTTTGAGAACAACATTATTAATTGTTGTTGTTTCCATTGATAATAGTTTCCTCTCTTAAGGAGCTCAGAATAAATTATACAAGGGTTGCAGGTTTTCTGCCATCCAATGGCTATGATGACTGGCTGATTCTGAGCTTGTAGTCCAGAAACATACTTTTTCCAAGGTCTCATTTGCAAAGCATAGGTTTGCATTGCTTTAGTGGCAGAATCACCATGTGGCTTCAGTTCAGTATCTAAAGAATGTCCAGAAATTCAAATATGAAGAATTTGCAAGAAAATTTCCATTAGATTCCACCATGATGTTAAAAAGCCAAACAGCTACTTTACCACTAAACAAAAGAAGGCACTATGATTCACCTGTCAAACTGCATTCAGAAGATATTCTATATAGCACAGAAACAGCATGGATGCTTTATTTGTCCTTTGCTATGGCATTAAAAATAACATGAGAAGGCAGCTAGGGATTTTCTTGCACACTGCTAATCAATTATATTTCAATTTCTATTATATTCCTTAAATTCTGGAAGTGTTTTACTTTGTTTCCTTTCATTTTCATTGCCATGTTTCTAATAGTTCTGAAGGCCTGGAATCATATTTAATGCCCCTTTGACTGACCATACTTACTGCGAGCGGGGTCATAATTCAGGAGAAATACACAAGCACATGTGCAGATTTTCGCCAGGGAAGCAGCTGCCTGTTTGATACTGAAGTTAAGAACCAAGCAATGATAACGAGAACCTGTGAAATTTTCATGTAATTAGGTATGATTGATTGATTGATTGATTGATTGATTGATTGATTGATTGATTGATTGATTGATTGATTTCTGGCACTTATATACCACCCATTAGTGCACAGCACTATTCTGGGTGGTTCACATTAAAAGCAGTAAGATAAATAAAACCACAAATGTGGCTTAAAACAATGCCCAAAACTCAGTGTGAGCTCAGATGGCACTAAGAATTAAGATGGTGGAGCAGGGGCGGAAGAGATTGAAAGAGACTGCCTTCCAAAATCTTCTAAAAGAGAAGTGTCTCCAGTCAGTATTTGGCTAACTCCTTACTGTAGAAATAATAGAGTGAATTGAGAACATCCTCAGTATAGCCCATAAATGAAACAATTATTTCTGACATTTTTCCAAAGTGACCAGAAGAGAGAAAATGAGAGAAGCTGAACCACTTAATAAGTTGCCAGATTTATGCTGAGAAGGAATGTTCTCATCTTCTGGAGTCCTAAGGAGAAATTCCCCACCTTCTCTCTACTTAAATGAACCATCTTCTAAACAGGGTGACATTGAGGGCAAGATCTCTATTTTCCTGGAAAACAGTAATGTAGTAGAAAGTGCCTGTGTGAGGCTGCAACAACACTTGCTGTGATTTGATTCGCAGCCTGTATTATGTCTAAATTTGCAGTCGGGCTGTGGATTGATTCAGGAGTTCAGTGTTCACAATGCAATTCACATTTCAGCCCACAGTCTCCCATCTTTCTTTACTTCCTCTGGTCCCACCTTTCCCGCCCCATTTATGGTTTGCTCTGAAGCCCTATGGTTTTGAAAGGGTTGTACAGTGTTCTGGAAAAGGTGGCAGTGTCCCAAAGTTCTTCTTAATATGTACAGAAATACCACATGCCACAGGACTGTCTTTTATTTCATCTGGGTTGTTTCTGTTTTGTTTGTATTTTTTAAAAAAAAAATATTCTCGTCTGGAGGTAATCTAGCACTAAATTACTCCACACCCTAACTGCCTCTGCCACTGAAACACCACCCACAGACATGCCCTCCATCTTTACGAGAACGAATCAACTAATCACATGAGAAAAAGTCAATTCAAATTGTTCCTGATTGAAAAAAGTAGAAGCCCTCAGCAGCAGACAGAGGAAACACCTTGATGAGAGTGAAAAAGGCCAGACCAGTTTGATATGGCCTTTATGTCATGCAGTCAGTAAAAAATAATTTGAATTCATCTGTTTTATAAGCAGAGCAAAACCCATATTCAACTGCAAAGTTGCAGCCTGAGACCCACATTCCCTGCTTGGTTTTCGTTCATCATCAGAATCTTTTTGGCACAACCAAGTTTTCATGCCCTGTGCTAAGAAGGGGTTAAAATCATGATGCCAACACTTGATAGAGACTAGGTAATTTTGAAAGATCAACAGATCATATTGGTGTTTATTATGCACTTGGTAACAGTGCCAACAGTGGTAAGAAGGAGGGAAAGCTAGTCCTGGAGAGAATCTTGTTTAAGAATCCTCTGCAAACTTAGAACATTGTATTCATAATAGTACACAGCCTTGACCAGTTGTTGTGAATGCCAAATGCAACCAGTAGATGATTAGTTGGAGTAGCAAGGTCTGGATTCAATTTTGAAACTCACTTTTAGGCAATATTTATTTCTAACCCCAAGTTACCTCATACTATTCATATTGTGAAGAAGAAACATACAGTAATTCCTTATACACCACCTAAGCTCATTGCAGGAGATACAAATATGATAAATTTATAAAATTACCTCACACAAGTCCCCAAACAGAGATCAGATGTCCAGAAACCAGCCCATGGAATGTCTAGATATATACCAAAAGTCACTTTTGCTTTTAGAAAGAAAGAAAAAAGTACTCACCAGATCTAAATCACTTCAGGGGAAGGGTCTGCTTCTGAGCTGGCTGATTGTAGAAACAAGCATGAGTGTAATTGAGGTAAACGAATCTACAATATAACTAGTTAATATAGCGGTTCAAAGGTGGGGGGGTTGGCAGTCATGCAGGTTGCAAAATGTACCCCAGGTGCCAAATGGGAAACAGACACACAGATTTTGAAAGCAGTTCACAAATAAAAAAAAAAATTCCTCTCTTCCATCATTACTCACCCTGAGATTTCTCCCTCATATTTAGAGACCCCAGGAGGTGCAGTCAATGAATATCCCTTGAGATTTCAAGAGTGCTTGAGACTTGCCAGCTCTAACCCTTCCCACCCTTCAGAGGTAGGAGGTGGGACTAGGGTGAGAAGATAACACAAAGAAGATAGAGTTCCTGCATCTTTAATAATTGCTGAGAAGAGGAAATTTCTGCATTCCATGTGCAGCTTGTATTAAACAATTATTAAAGTTACAGGAGCCCTGCCCTCTTTTTCATCTCCTCACCCTAAATGGGATAGAAGAGCTAAGGAAGACAGCTGGGGATGAAGCGGTGAAAAAGTTACGGCCAGTGTTCAAAAGATTCAGAAGCCAAGTTCTGTAACAACACCTGGAAATAATTCGATTAAATTGAGATTGCTTGAGAAAATAGTGATGGTGCTGCAATGAGCTCTCCTTTTCTTAAAAAGAAGAAAAGAAACCTTACCCATGAACAACTGAAGAACATAAATAGTTGCAGGCATTGCACATTGTAAAATACAACAAAATTCCCCCAAAACTCCTACACAAAAGCTACTGTCATGCACCAGCCAGTAATGTTATTTACACTTCTTTAAACACACACACGCACACACACTGCCAATCCCAATTTATCAGTTACTGTCTTGTGACAATTTATTCATTGTTCACTGTTAGAAGCTAGAACTTATATAGGAAGTATGATTGGTGATAGCTTCTCTATTTCAATATGGTATAATAGAGATAACAGAGTTGCCCAAAAGCTGTGCAGCCGCCTTTTTTGTCTGCTTTGTCTCTTTTCATTAATCTATCAGAATCTTCATTTAATATAATCCAAAAAAAGCAAGGTAATTGCTTCACTTATCAGTTATCATCGCATTCGCATACTTATCATGTCAAAATTATTTATGTGGATGGCCAGGTTGATCTTGCTGCATTTAAAAGCTTAAAATTTGAATAACTGTTCTGCCAGTTAGGTTATCAAAACTGCAGCATAAGCAATGAGTTTCCTTTTCCTTTTCTTTTTTTTAAAGATCTTTTGGGTTTAAAAAAAAGGAAGAAAGCAAGAGAGGGGAAAAGAAAGTAGTCGGTTAATGTTGGAGGTCTAAGCTCAACTCCAAAGAACTGCAAACCTTTCAGTGCTAGCCTGATGGCTGCTCAGGAAACAGGGCACCCATACAAGTAGAGGGCAGTGCAAAGTGTCACGGTTGGGGCATAAAGCAGTCAGGAATGCAATATGGTTGGACAGGAATGTACAGTATAACTCCCAGTAGAGTTGGGTGGCCATGTGTCTTGCTTCACAAAGGCAGTCATCTACTGCAGTGGTCCCCAACATTGGGCCTCCAGATGTTCTTGGACTTCAACTCCCAGAAATCCTAGCCAGCAGAGGTGGTGGTGTAGGCTTCTGGGAATTGTAGTCCAAAAACATCTGGAGGCCCAAGGTTGGGGACCACTGCTCTACTGGAAGGACTGTTAGTCTTCAGTTTGAAGATGCCGCCTTCTACTTGAGCAGCTTCTAGTTCAAGTCCAGCTGAAAGACAAAAAGGAGGAAAGAGGGCCCTTCATTGTGCCCATCCATACATGGACATCAGTTATGGACAGCAGCCTCAGCAGGCATGTAGGTTAGTGTGCCCGGATGCTTTCTATTATTCTGAGATGCATTTTTGAGTCTGTATGGCATAGTATGTTGAGCAGTGCTTCCCAGCCTTGGACTGCAACTCCCAGAAACTCCAGCACAGCTGTTGGTGAAAGCTTCTGGGAAATGCAATCCAAGAACACCTGGATTATCCCAGGTTGGGAAGCACTGATGTAGAGCATTGGAGAAATGAGTTCAAATCACCACTTGCTCATGAAAACTCACTCGAGGGAGCTGGCATCGTGTTCCTTGACTATCTTGCATACCTTGCAAACCCTATTAAGAACACTGTAAGTCAGAAGTGACGATGGCAAATGGCAACAGCAAATTGTATGTTATTTTTAATTATACTAATTATTCCTAAATTTGCGTATTTACTTATAAGTTAACACAGGCACATTTTATACAAATTGTATCTTCTTTAGTGATGTATTTCCCCACTGAGAGCGACGTAGAGATAGAAATGTTCAACTTGATGTTATAGATGCTTAACGGGGATTCTAAACAGATCTGGGAAGTTAGATAGAGACCAAATAAAATAAAACAAAAAACTTCAAAGAATATAAACAAGAAAAAATGTGGGGAACCCTTTGGACAAGGCCACAATCTCTTTGTTGCCCACAAAAGGAAGCAGGGTAGTCTGGAAACATGGTGGTTTGACCTGGCTAGGCAAGAAGAGTAACTATGAACTACCTATTTAGGGATGTGAGCGCATTACAATATACTCCTCTAATTACTCTGAGTTCAGGAGGATGCAAATCAACTCAAGATTTCCCAAGTACACAATGTTATTGTGAGCACAGGGGAAACGTGCACACTTTTTTTGAGGATTTTTTCTCTCTTTAAAGACACACTAAGAAGTTGTTTATTTTAAATTGCTCTACATCGTGCTGAGGTTTTTTAAAAATGTTTTTGATTGTGCAAACGGCCATGTCATTGTATTCGGGGGGGGGACACATTTCCTCTGTTGACGTCTTGGTGATGTGTTTGAAGTTATGCTGGATGCAGTCCCATCAAGAATCAGCACTTAATGACTGCTGTCCAAACTGTTTCTCTTTTTAAAAATTTTAAAGGAAACCATTTGACATTAGCACTGCATCACATAGGCACTGGAATTTTGCTGGCTTGTTATTGACATCTGGTTTGCCTTCCATCTGGTGACTTTAGATTCTCTGTACAAACACCGTGCCAGCTCTTTTCTTTTTCTTCCATTTTCTTTTTCTCATATCTGCATTCTTTTGGGCGTGGGGTTTGGGGAATTTTAGCTGTTATTCTTTATTATTGCATTTGCAAGGTTTGCCGGCCTTTTGCACAGAAAGTTCTATATGTAAGAGCAAATTGTCAAAGGAGATGAGAGGGAAGTTTCAATTGCATTAAAATACAGTAGGTTCAATATTGATGCACTGCTATGCCACTAGAATAAAAATAAAATTACTCACAAACAATATCCAGTTACATATTAAATGAATATCCTCTGACAAGAAAGACAGGTGAAGAAGAGAGCATAGGAGAATTGGGGATGGGGGGTTGGTTTTGGTTTGGATTTTTTTTTTTTTTTAGTAAAGCTCCCAGAATCCTCTAGCCAGCTTTGCCATCACTTTGGGGAATCCAGGGAGTTATAATAATTAAAAAATAAACTTTAACAAGTTGTGATGAGGAAGCCCCTATTCTGAGGGGGTGGTTACATGGGCATTTAGCTGCAGGGGTGGGGTGGTTTGCTCCTAAAGGTGGCAATCAGATGACGTCTTTGCTGGAACAGACTACTCCACCTCCAGGGTGTTCCTACCCATACTTTTCTGGCCCTTGTCAGAGACTTCTACTTTTTCGTGTGGGTAGAATCACTCTGTTTTGGTTTGTTTCCAGCATATGTGATAACTGGAAATAAATCAAACTGAGCCAACAAACTGACGCTTCCTACTTCAATTTGCCTGCCAATTGCAGACAGTTTGACCACTTAATAATATGGGGTAACTGGAAAATGTTTTTAAAAAACACTCTCTCTGAGGAGTCAAGGGAGGAAACAAGCAAAAAAAAAAAACACACATAAAGCCAGTTGGGGCAGCACTGATGCTCTGTACCTTTTAGAAAAAACGTTTAAAAATTTATAGCTTCCTCTTGGAAGTGGAAGGAGACAGAAGGAGGCAAGTGGGGAGATCCCCCCTCCTGTTTTCTTTACAGATTTTCTATCCTGGCAAAACAATTTGGCTTCCCGGGCTGTAAAGAAAAGAAAAGAAAAGAAAACCCTCACCTTGCCTCTTCCTGTCTCTCCCTGCATCTAGGTAGAAATTTTAATTTTTAAACTTTTCTCCGGAAGGTACAGTGCACTGAATACGATACAAAGATCACTCCACATGGCATATGGAATCTTCACATGACCTTAAGCAATCCTCTTTAGTCCACTCCAACCCACTTCAGCCAAGCCCTGAGTTCCATTTGCATCTGACAAAGAGGGAGGTGCTACCCCAGTTTTTCATGTCCCTAGCTCACCAGAATAGTAGTGAATTAAAGTCAGAATACTGTTTCCAGGTATAAATAAACCAGCATACCAGTCTACAGGCTTAGCTTAAACTATATTTCATTAGAGAGAAAGGAAACCTCTACAACCCCCCAAGTTTGTAATATGGAGTTGTTTGATTTATTTATTTAGTGGATTTGTAATTAATTTATTTATTTTACCCTCTTGCAAGCACAAAGGAGGAGGAGAAGGGGCCACAAGAATGCAAGATCAATCAACCAAATCAGGGTTTACATCTAGAGTGGGCAACTTGGGCCTTCAAAGTGTTATTGGATTGCAACTACCATCATTCCTGGCCATCTCAGACACAGGCAAATGATGACGGAAGCTCTAATTTAACATGTGGAGAGTCACAGCTTGCCCATATGTGAAGTAGAAAGTATGGCACTTCAAAGACAAATACATTTAATGATGTCTGTGCAGGACTAGGGACTTTCTCAACACCAAACTTTGAACTTCAAGGTTCTGCCTGGATTGATCTATCCCCACATTGACTTAACAAAACCCCAAAAAACCCAGGTAGTAAGTAACTGTCTGCAAATTTATGTTCTCAAGAAAGACCATGCATGTATTTTTAAATTATGTAAAAAGCAAGGGATGAAGAGAGATGTTGGATACACATTTGCTATGAAAACACACAGAATAACACCTGGTGTCTTGACTCTTCAGGATTCTTTTGATTTCTTATTGAATGGCCATATGTTTTTTAAAATATTTATTATATCAATAATTGAAGAGTTGTCCAGTTAGTTTACAACTCTGCTTTTGTTTGCCATCAGTTAGAACAGCAACTTTGCCTTTCAGTCTCGAGTAGGTTGCTATTACGTAAGGCACAGCATGGAATTAGCAAGTCATGATGAAGTTTTCAAATTAAAACTTCTGTACCCGGAGGGCTAGTTTTTTTTTTTTTTAAACTATTTGGGACTAGAACAGTTAAAATTGGATTATCGTGATTATCAGACAGTGTGTTAATTATCTGTTAACATCCATAACTACTACAACAGAAGAGTGCGGCAGAACTTTTGCAGTTGTTTTAAAGACAATAGAGAGTTAATGACACATTATAGATACCATATTATAGTCCTAGCAAGTTACGTTTTGAAAGTTTGCCTGTTTCATATACAGTACATGGAAATGTGACATCTTCCTTATGCATTAAATTCCATGTAATTCATCAGTTGTCCCAACGCATGTTCAATTTTGTGAGCATATATCATTTGTCCGTTATTGTTGCTATGTGCCGTCAAGTTAGAACTAACTTATATAGTGATCCTAATAGGGTTTTTAAGGAGAGGTATTTAAGAAGTGGCTTTACCAGGTCCGATCCCCAGTGACTTTCCATGGCAGAGCTGGGGAAACAAACCCAGGTCTCCTGCGTCCTAGTCCATCACTCTGTTCACTACACCACACTGGATACCCATTAGCCTGTTAGACAGGCCGATTCACACAACCCTCTGAAATAAATCACTTATTTTGTTTTTGTTTCTGCTTATAGAAAAGGACTGTCTTCTCCCACAATTAAACATGAATTGACATTTTTTTAATTTTGCAAAAAAAAAAGATACTGTGCACCTGGTAGCTGGGTTGATATATGAAGTGCATGGGATGTAACTCATGGAGCTCTGGCATGAAATTTGAAAAAATAAATAAATTGAAAAATAAACCCTACAGGGCTGAAATGACACAATTCATACATATTACCAAGTGACAGAAGATCTAGAAAATCTCACTATTCAGACCTTTTCAGTCTTAACCTCAGGACTACTACCTCCAAACATTAGTCAAGTCAAACTGGCTTTTCCCACCAAAAGGATCTCCATGTCTAAGGGAGGGAACACAGTTGGAAATGAAGAGAAGTAGTGCAGTTGGTTGCTGGACATTTAGAAATGGGCTATACCTGTGCATCCTTTTTTCCCTTTTAACTATAGTAGCGCCATGTTTGCCTTTAACTATAGTAGCTCCATCTTATCTTTTTTGGTCTGGTCATCACTGGGGTTGACTGCAGCCTCTCCTGGTCATTCTAGGGAAGCTCTAGTTCCCTCTGTCCCCTCTGAGGGATCCTTGCGCACAGACAACAAAGGTTAGAACTAAACAAAATGAATTGAACACAAATCCTGTCTTCTTCTTTATAAGAGGACAGAGCTCCATAGCAGGTTTCTCCATCCTGACATTGCACACGAATATGATGGATAACAGTGACCATCCCCAGCCGACCTATCTTCAATTGTTGTACAGAAGAGGTAATTTTGTCAAGTCTCTTCTTTGTACAAAATGTTCCACCTGTCTATGGCCTCTTTTCAGCGTCATTTTGTGATCTGAAACTGATCACTACTATAGCCAGGCAATGTTCTAATGGAGTGAAGACTTGGAAGGTCAAAGGGTCATAACTTTTCCATTAGCAGAAACATTGTCATCACCTGCCACTGCCTCAGACGTCTCTGTTCCCTCTGAGCTGAGCTGCAATTGTCATAGTAGCCAAGGGGAAAGAGACATTCCACACACCCCCAGCAACAATATATTCTTGTGCGCTTGATTTGAATAGGCAATTAATGCACTCTGGTGTGTATGGGTTGATTTGGTCTTAAATAGGCAATTGAAGGACGTGGTGGTGCTGCCGGCTAAACCGCAGAAGCCTGTGCTGCAGGCTCAGAAGACTAAGCAGTCGTAAGATCGAATCCATGTGACAGAGTGAGCGCCCGTTGCTTGTCCCAGCTCCCACCAACCTAGCGGTTTGAAAGCATGCAAATGCAAGTAGATAAATAGGGACCACCTCGGTGGGAAGGTAACAGCGTTTTGTGTCTAAGTCGCACTGGCCATGTGACCATGGATGATTGTCTTCGGACAAAAATGCTGGCTCTATGGCTTGGAAACGGGGATGAGCACCGCCCCCTAGAGTCGAACACGTCTGGACAAAAATTGTCAAGGGGAACCTTTACCATTACCTAGGCAATTGAGACCTGTTCGCTTGACAAATGGCCTGCTCCTGGAGGAGATGAAAGCTGATAGACTGTCTTTATCACTATAAATCAACATAGCTACTGAAATTTTTTATTTTGGGGGTGTGGCTGTAAGGATTCCCTATGAGACTATGAGAACTATGCATGTGCACTTGAAAATTTGCTACTACTTCACTGTAGTTTGGTCATGATTTTCTACCGTATGTGCAAAGCTTGGAAAAAACTAGATATAGCAACAAACACAGAAACGCAGAAAACTGACTTATACTGAGTTAGATGGATCATTGGTTCACCCTGGAGCCTGGGCTCAAGAAGTGTTTGCTTTCAGTTCCAGATGAGAATGAATGAAACTAATAGCCGTGTCTCATAGGAGGAAAGGTTGCCCCTCTTTTCTATACGAGATTGATTTTGATCTTCATAGGGCTGCTAGAAAGAGAAATGTGGTATACACGTGGCACATATCTATGGACTGGCCAGCTGCATACAGTTTGATAAGCGGAGCAGGAAAATTATTACATGGAAACACTCATGTCCAAACAATGCTAAGCAAATGAAGGAGAAACTAAAGGTGTTTTTAGAACGTGGAGCCCATTTTCCCCGCCTACTTGAAAGTCAGTGTACGACGCAGCATTCATTGTTTTGTTTGATAATAAGATATTTGTGGGAAGAGGCGGTGTAAATCTGAAAGCTGAACAGAACATACCGACTGCCAGTCAGGCCTTTCCGCCCTCACCCCTCGTCCTGCAGATGAGAGCTAATCAGAATCCTGTAATCAACTTCTCACTTGTCGAGAGCTTTCATCGCTGGAATCTCTGGGCCACAATAGATTCCTGACCCAATTACCTGGCAAGTCTATTTACCATATACTTTTCCACAGGTTTTATAGTCGATACTTGATGCAGTACAATGCCTATGCATTTCATTACAGACAAACAACAAAGCTAAGGAAATGTGGGGTGGTTCAAACCCTGGTTCTCTTCCCCGGGGTATATATATATATATTGCTCCTGCACTATTGCTCCTTTCCCAGATCATGATATGAGTTTTGTGACTTCACAATGCATTTGATTGAGACCTCATAACTTTTTCCATGACAAAAGGCTTGTAATATTAGAGATGCAGGGGAAAAGTCAAGGCAGTCGATAGCTGCAAGTTGAAGATTCCAAGTCACAATATTCCTTTAGGTTATTAAAGAAATGCTTAACCAAACAATAAGGATAAAGCATCAGAAAGCTTGGTAAACATTGTGAGTTTAACATAATTGTTGCAAATGTAATGAAATAGTCTGTGCTCTCTGATGTGACAGTTGATTTGGAAGACATTCCATTTCTCTGCTTTAATATCAGCATTTCCTCAGCCTAAACTTTTTTTTTCTGAACCAGTGGCAGTTTATCTCAATTATTGCTTTTCTTCCATCAGTCTTTAAATATAATTTCATTTGCCTTTATGGATACTGTAACCCTTCAGAATAGCTTTTAACCTTTGCAAAAGTCGCCTTGACCTGACTTGGATCAAAGTTTTTTGTTGGTTTTTTTCACCCTTCAAAAAGCAATATTGGATGATAGAGCATGAATAGCTGAGTGCTCTCCTCCACACCATCACGCCACCATCTAGCCAAGGATCTAAGTCTCAGAAGATGAAACACCATTTTTATTTGAATAAGAACAACAAAAATGTAAACTATTTCTTCATTGCAATATGCTTGCAATGACAACAAAAACCTTTAGATTTGACCTCAATTTCAGTAGCAGCTTTGTAGTTTGTGACACCACCATGACAATCTATAAGCTTTATCTTTTGAAAGCAGGGGGAGAGCTTTCGTTGTCTAGTGGCTCATTACATATAAAGAGCACTTACATGGAGAGTCCAGCTCATCTTTCTGTACATTTAAGAAAAGTTGTGATTGTATGTTTCAATCATGTATAATATAGATAATTCCATACCTAAATGTTACAAGAGGGTAGGAATCTGGAAAGTAGTGGAGTACCATCATTGTACAGCATCCTAGGTATTGTGTTTTTTTCCCACTCTTCTCTTTTAATTAAAGATCAAGCTAATAAGAGAATGGTACACAAAGATGATTAGCTTTTTCTGATAAACTTTCATTACTAGAAATTGGATTGCAAATTTAGAATTGAAATTTTCTGTTCAATGAAGCTTAGTAGTTCCTCAAGATGCAACTGAGAAGAATTTCAAGCATCAAGGCACACCCTGTTCTGCTACCAGTATTTTGTACAAACAATATGTCATTTGTGTAAAAAAAAATGTACTTTGTGAGAATACAAGGTTCTTGCGCAAAATACAAGGTTTTATGTAAGACACAAGATTTGTATCCCCCACCCCACAAAGAACCGAGTTCTTTGGAAAAAAATTCCCACAATGGGAAAAATACATAAAAACTCTTCTAATCTCGGAAGATCAGGCTGGCCCCCTCCTTTTTATCCTTCAACTGACAGCTGAAAACATCTTTACAAGCAGGCTTTTAACAATCATAATTGAGTTCCTGATAGCCATTTTAAAGTTAAGATAATTTTTAATGTTTATGTATTTAAAAATTATTCAATTGTATTTTAATTAGTGCATAGTTTAATTGTTTTATAATGTTTACCTTATTATGCTATACATTCTCTTCTTTTAATATTTTAAGCCACTTTGGCTCCTCTTATTGGGAGGAAGGTGGCCTATCAAACAAACAAACAAACAAACTTATCCAGGAAGGAGAAATCTTTTGAAATTATGGACTACTCTTGGGCAGAGAGGATTCTCACCTGTTTCATATGTCAGAGTTCACAGAGGAAAAGGAAACAGGAAAATGGGTGACTACCGAATGACACCTGAAATAACACAAACTCTAACCAAATTACAATAGACCATAACAAAATATAACAAATATTTATTTTATTTATTTATTTGTTTGATTTATATCCCGCCCATCTGGTATATTCTACCACTCTGGGCAGCTTACAGAATATCAAAACAATTTAAAAAAACATAAAAACCTTAGCATACAACAATAACAAATAGTGCAGGAATAAATAAATAATAAATAGCAAAGCAAAAGAAATCAGTAGTTGACAGGAGGGAAGGCCTGGATGTACATCCATGTTTTCAGCTGGCATTTGAAAGTACCCAGCGTAGGGGCCTCGTGAATCTCTGGAGGAAGGTTGTTCCAAAGGCGAGGAGCCACCGCCGAGAAGGCCCGGTTTTGTGTCTTCTCCTTCTGGGCCTCTCTCGGCGTCAGGCTTCTCAGCCTCACCTGCTGACTCGTGCGGGTGATCTGAGTAGATCTTGGTGGGAGCAGGCGCTCCGCTAAGTATCGAAGTCCTAAACCGTTTAGGGCCTTATAGGTAAGCATTAGAACTTTGAATTCAATGCAAAAATGGATGGGCAGCCAGTGCAGCTTGGCCAGAACAGGAGAAATATGTTGGTGTTTTCTCTCTCCAGTAAGGAGTCTGGCCGCTGCATTCTGCACCACGTGAAGTTTCCGCATCAGCCCAAAAGCAGCCCCACAGGTCACAAGATAAACTAACAGAGGATGTTGCCAAAGGCCTCCCTAAAGAATTCGGTTTTTACTAATCTTCCAAAAGTTTGTAGGGAGAGGGCCTGTTTAATTTCTAAAGGAAGCATGTTCCACAAGGAGGGTGCCACTAATGAAAGCACATGATTTCTCGTGTACATTTTCCTTAATTCCCTTGGGGTAGGCAGCCTCAGTCAGGGCCCTTTCAAGGCCCTTGCAGGCCCTGAGCAAAAAATATAATAGTGGGATGGGGCTTCCTCCTCCCTCCCTCTCCCTTACCTCCCACCTAAATAGGTCACACAACCTGAGCGATGTGATAGAACATAAATAAGACTGACTCGCGGAGGTAATCTTGGTAGCAGTAAACAAATGAGCAATGCTTAGGTAAACAAACAAACAACATAACAATGAAAAGAAAGTCTAGCTTATGAGGGAGGAGCAAGACAGGGAAGCCTCAAGCTGAGCTGCAAGGCACTCTGCACATGCCCAGAGAAGAGGAAAAGTTGTGCACAACATGTGCAGAACATGCTGAGGCTCCAATCCAGAGCAGGCCCCAAGTGGAAGGGAGAGAGGGAGGCTGCCTGTTGTGTGGGGGGCCACAGGATGCTGGGCTCGGGCGGGGGAGAAGGCGGAGGGCAGCAGGAGCTTTGAAGGAACAGCTGCCACAACCCAACTTAGGGCACTGGCAGGAAGAGTACCTCTGAGCCTAAACAGAATACGCTGGGCATTCTGGCCAGCCTTTCTCCCCTCCTTCCTCACCTGACCTCTGTCAGGAGTGGTGGGTCTTGTTGAGCTCCAGGACTCTGTTGGGGCAGCCAGGGGGTGAAAATGGTTGTGTGCATGGCACCTTCAGGGCCCTGGAAGACATCCTGGAGCAGGTGCTCAAGATGCAGGAGGGCACCCTTCTCATTGGGCTGCGGTGCCCAGCAGCAGGCAATGCTGCCTGGCACAGGAAGAAGATCAGGCCCCCTGATGGTGCCCCTGGCAGGTGCAGCCTGGCCTTTGGGGGGAGTAGAGAAGATATGGAGGAGGGCTTCATGCCCACCAGTCCCATGGCTCTTCCCTGGGGGTAGGGGCAGGGTGTGGGCATGGCAGGCTGTCGCGGGCAAGGCATGGTGTGTGAAGGAGCTGAGGACCGTCTGCTCACCATCCAGCCCCCCATGGCTTGCTGGCCAGGAGCACCACCTGCGTGCACTTAACCATCACCCCAGGCCAGCCTTGCCCCCGCAGCCCCAACAGTTCCCGGCTGCTGTCCTGGCTGCTCCATCCCCTTCCCCTTCCTGTGGACCCTTACAGACAGAGGACCTTGGGCAAATGCCCACTTTGCCCTCTGAATAAAGCAGCCCTGCCTATATAGTAAGGCCTGAGACTAGATTGGCCAGGTACATATTCTTTTGGTGGGAGGCACTCTTATAAATAACAAGGTCTCAAAACATGAAGGGCTTTATACATCATAATGAACACCTGAAATCTGATTCGAAAGCTAATGGGAAGCCAGCATAGATGAGCCAGGATTGGGCAGATATGGTCAAATCTCCTAGCCCCAGAAATTAACTTTGCTGCTGCAATTTGAACTGTGATTACCAGGGCATGGATTAGTGCCATCCAGATACGGGCAATCTGCCTGGTTGCAGTCAAAATTTGATGTTCCGTAGACAGTGCCAGATCCACAACTACACCCAAGCTGTTAACCAGTCTTTTAGGGGGAGTGTGACCCCATCAAGAGAAGACTCCTTGGAAAAGATCTTGATGCTGCGAAAGTGTGACGGCAAGAGGAGAAGGGGACGACAGAGGATGAGATGGTTGGACAATGTCATCGAAGCTACCAGAATGAATTTGACAGAACTATGGGAGGCAGTGGAAGATAGGAGGGCCTGGCGTGCTCTGGTCCATGGGGTGACGAAGAGTCAGACATGACTAAATGACTAGACGACGAACCCCATCAAGACTAGGTAGATTGTCCCCCAATCAGGCATGACACATGCACCCCAGCAACAAGATCTCCATTTTGTTAGGATTCAGTTTCACCTTGTTTGCAGTCACCCAGTCCATTCTTGAGGATAGGCAGCACTCCAGGAGCTGAATGGCTTCCACTGCAGATGCAGTAAATGAGAGATATAGCTGTGTATCATCAACATATTTATGACAGTGAACCCTAATCTCTGGCTGACTTCTCCCAGTGGCTCTACATACAGTTTAAACAGCATAGGGAAGTTGAGCGAGCCCTGCTGGATCTTATAAGATAAGGTCCAGGGGCCAATACAGCCTCCCCTAGCTGAACTTTCTGGATACGGCATCAAGAAAGGATCAGAACAATGAAGATCCATAAATCTGATAGCCATTTCAATAGGACACCATGGTCAACAGTATCAAAAGCAGCTGAGAGATCTACCATGTTTTCCCGAAAATAAGACAGAGTCATATATCCATTTTTGCTCCCCAAAAAATTAGGGCTTATTTTCGGGGTATGTTTTATTATTTTCACGCACAACAATGTACATTTATTCAAATACAGTCATGTCATCTTCTTCTGGTTGCTGCACAATGGTGGAGGGCGGGTTTCACTTAACTGGGGCTTATTTTTGGGGTAGGACCTATATTATCAGCATCCTGAAAAATCACACTAGAGCTTATTTACAGGTTACCATATTTTTACATGTATAAAATGACAGTTTTTCCTAAAATAATTAAAGGAAAAATGGAGGTTTATTTTATTTATTCCTAAAATAATTAAAGGAATATTTGAGGGTCGTTTTGTAAAGAAAATAGAGGGGGAAAATGATTTCTACTTTCCCCCTACATTTTTGTGGCAAAAAGCAGGTTTCCCTCCAGGTTTTGCAAAGAAAATGGAGGGGAAAAGCAGAAATCATTATCTCCCTGCATTTTCTTTGCAAAATGTGGAGGGGGGAAGCTGCTTTTTGCAACAAAAATGTAGGGAGAAAGCAGCAGCTTTCTCCCTCCACTTGCAAAGAAAGAAATTTTGATCTCAAAAAGTGGAGGGCGTTTTATACATGGGGGCATCTTAGAAGCAGAAAAATATGGTAGGTCTTATTTTCAGGGAAACAGGGTAGGAGTACCAACAGAGTTACACTCCCCCATCAGCCTCCCACAAAAGGTTGTCTTGTAGAGCAACTAGATTCAGCCCCCGGGCATGGCTTGGACTCTGATTGAAATGGATCTAGACTATTAGTGTCATCCAAGAATATGTGCAACTGGTCCTCTACCACCAACCTCTCAATCAGCTTGCCCATAAAAGGAATATTAGCAACAGGTCTAAACAAGTTGTTCATATTATCCATCAACAAACTGTTCATTTTTAGAATGGGCCGAACAATGGTCTCCTTGAGAGAGGAAGGTACATGACTTCCCAGAGAGATGCATTGGTTATTTGCTGAATTCTATAGCTAAATTCTGGGCAGATTTTACGAGCCATGATGGGCAAGCATTATCCAGAGAAGTGGTGGCATTGTGGCGTGCAAGTATCTTGTCAACATCATCAGGCATGACAAGATGGAATTGATCCCAAGAACCCCCATAAGACATCTTTACAGTACTTGAATCACTGGAGAAGTGGGGTCCTTCTTTGGTAGGTAGCTTTGATCTCCAGTCTAAAATGATCTGACAGATGATTACATCTATAAGTGCTAGGATGTAGAGCATTCATCTGTCAAGGGATAAGAAGACTATGGGCTGCTCAGTGAAGCTCCACCTGTTGTTTAGCATCTGCATCTCAAAACAAAAAACAAAGCTAAAACAAAAACAAAAAGCCCTCTAAGGTTAACCTCCAAGTTGCATCATTGACTACTGAATGTATGTTATACATGCAAGATCTGATCTACTGCTTGCCATGTCACTCAACTAACAATTAATAACTTATACCAAAGCAATGAATGTACGAGTATATTTCCTAAACTAGCTGACAAGAATCTGCAACATAACAGCGCTGCACAGTTAAAGATCTGAAATGTATTTTTCAAGCCAGCTTTCTAGTAAGCAAATTGGCTTTCCTCTCCTTACTCGTACATACACAAATATTTTGAGCATCAACACTTCAGGAGATAACTTCCTTGTTAGGGTTACATTTATCTTTTCTAGCCAGTGGCTGAAGGCTGTTGCTTATTATAATAAGTGGCATTAGAGTAGACCCATTGAATCAATGGCAATTTGTTGAGTCAACTTTTTTGGTTCAAATGGGCTGCTAGGAAACTGGATTTCAACCAGTGATGCCTAATATTGAACCATGGTTCTTGAGAGCAATAGGCTGTGATACCTGTAAAAAACACTCTAATGTGTTCAATAAGCATGCCAGGTAGTATTAGCTATCTTTAACAGTGGCTCTGTACAAATACCATCTGCTAAGAAAGGTTAGCTTTTGTCTTTAAGGTGCTGTGCTTTTAGCTTATGGGAGAACAATGCATTTAAGAAGCCGGTGATTAAACTCTAGCTACTGTGCCTCAGCTTGAAGCCATAATAGAGATGGTTTACATGTACTAAAAATATTTAAGGAAGTTTTGTGGCTTTATGAGCTGAGAAGTACAGATCAGCGAGCATGGAGAGGCTTGCACAAACAGTTTCAGTTTTCCACAGGTGAACTTATATGCCAATCTTCCTGTTCTCTTTCAGGATCATTTCACTTGAATTGTGATTGCCTCGAATGATATATATAAATCTAATATATTTGAAAGAACAGGACTGCAAAAGTAAACTTGAACAAAAAGATATTTATTCTTCAGATTTAAAATTAATTTCCTGTATTCCTTGGGGAAATACCTCCCCCCACCCTATCTCAGCTGCAACTTTATGAGAAGGAAAATGAAGAACCATTCCTTTACACCATGACTAATACCTGACGCAGTTTAAATGCGGTGGTTGCTTGTAATTCTGTCCCCCCTCCCTCCAAAGAGCAGCGGGCTTGAACGAGAGAGCTGATTACTCTTTTAGGACATGCTTGCTGCTCTTCTTCATGTTAGGTAATCAAATGTCATTTAGGCAAAATAGATTGGCAGTATTCAACGGATTAAAAAAAAGGTGAAAGTGCAGAATCTGGTTTCAATAAAAGTTTAATTCTGCCATTCCAAGTGACACAGCCTTTTCCAGGAAGAAGCCAAGCCTCCTCAGACTGGAGTAGCCCAAACTAATGAAGATGGATTCCTTTTGTTATCAGTGAGTCATTTACAAGGGCTGGAGGTAACCTTAAACATAGCAGATAGCTCAGTGGCACTTACCACTAAGCCTTTAATTAATGAATCACAGGCATTACATTAACAATGAGCATTTACAGTTGAATTCAAGAATGTTTTAAAAAACAGAACAGCCAGAATGTTTTGTTAGGTCCAAAAGTGGTCTGGCTGTGGGATGCTTGTGCAGGAGACCTCTGGAGTTCGGCAGCTGTGAGGCCAGGTGTGTGCACAAGGAGAGGCGAGATCAGCAAAGGGCAAAGGCAGAGCAATTTCAATATCTTGCCCTCTAACACCTGGCCCAGGCAAATAAGGCAGAGATTGGAATGATCCCTTTAAAATGGCAAATATAACGATCTGATTTCCTGAAGACATTCTCTCAAACTTTCGTCTGATATGACACTCCTCTCCCAACACCCACACTAATATATATTTAGGGCTGGCCCCCGATCGTTCTCTTGGGCTTTAGGGAATGTGCCGTGTGTTTTGTTTTTTTTTGTTCGTAGGCAATTAAAATATCGCTGGAGGTGCCTGCAGCATTGATGGAGTACCCTCAAATACCATCGCTGCGGAGATGTGAGCTCCATCTGAAAGCTGTACTGAGATATTTATGTGCCAATTAAGATGTATTTTTCCAACAACAAGCACTCTAAATACAGTATCTGATTTGTCCTTGTGCATTTTCAAGATTTTTTTCCCCAAAGTAACAAGGAAGAGCGTGTGGCAACTCGATTCTGCAGTTAGAGGCCACAGACATATTAGCAGCCCTTTAAGCCCTGTAGAGCTCTGCATTCAGCACACTCCTTTGATTCCTTGTGCTTTCGTTACAGAGAGGTTAATCTCTGGTGCAGATAAGCAAACAACCTCAGTGTGGGGTTCTCTCACCCCAAAGTTTGACCATGTGTATCAACTTACCAAATGATAATTTTGCTACCAATGAACCATTCCTTTCTGATACTTACTGAGTGCAGCTGGTAAACGACAGGGGATCAGAGTTCATTTTGAAGGGTTACATAGACCAAGGGTGAACGGAAATTGGGTGTCAGTTATTTTTTTGGTAAATACATAGCAAAATTTACCATTTTTTTCATATTTGGGGTGGAAAGACCTTGAAGGGGGGTAGTGTTGATGCTGGTGGTGTTGGTTTTTAATGGATAGATTTGGCCATTGAATTCTAGGGCTTTGTGTTCTTGACTCTTACAGATCTGGTTTTGCATCCCCATAGGTACAACTATTCTGCTTCTGAAATGTCATTTCTTTTGCTTAAGGGCTCCTCATCTTAAACACCAATATGGTAGGCAGGAAAAAAAATACAGCCCTTTCTTTGGATGAAATAAGTGTAGCAGTGCACTAGTAAGACCTGTCAAATTTGGCTGGTGGGAATGGCAAGAATGTAGTCTCAGTTGATTTTTGAAGGATTTGCTAGAACGGACAAATGTTTTCAGTAATTTGCTAGAGAAAGAACTTAAATGCAGACTTTTGTGTCCCTAGCATTGGACCGATATGCCTGCAAATGTACACACAGAGGAAAACAATCAAGTAGAGTCTTGATTCTTCTTCATTACTTATTATAACGTTTTTGGCAAAAAAAAAAAAAACTTTAGAACTGGAAAGATAATGGCATGAGATAGCTCAGTGATTTAGGCATCTGACTGTGCAGGCAGATGTTGCAATGTGCCTTCTTGATAGGGGCTAGACTCGATGATCCATAAGGACTTTTCCAGCTCCGCAGTTCTAAGATTATAAGCGTATCTAAAATACCTACAGTTGACTTACTCTACTAGTAAAGTAACTTATCTCACCCTTTGTTATTTTTGAAATGTAACTTCACCACACCCTTGTTACAGAAAAAAGGGTGTAACTTGTTACAGATAATTAATAACTTGTTGCTTCCAATCTCTACTCAGATGACGAAACTGCAGATCTAGCCAGGGTGGCATACGGTATGCTTTAATTATATAATGTCAAGATTATTGCAATGCACTTTATATAGAGCTGTCATTCAACAATATTCAGAAACTGCATTTGGCCCAGAATGCAGAAGCCCGGTTGTTATATGCTGAGATGTTGTAATTCCCTTTCTGAATCTGACTTCTTTGTCTGTAGTTTCGATTCATCTTTTGTGATTATCTTTAAGGCGCTGAATGGTTTATGACATGGCCACCGGCGGCCTCCCAGGAACCCAAGTATGGCTCTCAACACTTGTTGACACTCATGTCTGGAGGTTTTGTACATAAAAGGTTTAAAATCTTGCCCATCCACCTGGGAGAAATGTGGACAATTTTACTAAGGGATTCTCTTTTAGGCCTGGGGACATTGTTGTTTAGTCGTTAAGTCATGTCTGACTCTTTGTGACCTCATGGGCCAGAGCACGTCAGGCCCTCCTGTCTTCCACTGGGGGGGGCGTATTTCTCACATACAACCTCCCCAAAAAAACTAGAAATGACCAGATGTCACATCCTTGCTGGCCCTAAAACAGACCAGGGAGTGCCAAAAAATATAGCAAAATTGTCCCCCAATTAAAAAAGGGTTGGCAGATATGGAAGAGCACATGCACCCTACAGACCTCTAGCAGTTTTCTGCTTCTGCTTCAGGATCAGGAAGCCTGAATGTCCACCTCTTTTCCTATTAATCCACCTACCTTCTGAGATAATCCCCAGAAGCCCTCCTATCTACTGTATTCAAACAAGCCCAAGGATATATGTTTGCTTGGGCCAAAAGCAAGGGCTTTTTCTGTGGTGTTCTGGAACCCTGTCTCACAATTTCATTAGCAGATACTGATGAATAAAGCAAGTAACTTTACCCACTAGCATAATTTCTCTTGGGTTGAATGTATAAGCAAATGACAAACCAAATATTTTTATTATGTGTGTTTTGCTTTTTCTGTGACTATTTTACGTGTTCCACTACTCTTTACTGTCTGAATGGTTGAATCCTTTATCTATGGTGTTTGTGAACTGCATAGAACTCATTAGAGGATAGGCAGGATATAAATGCTTTTAAATAAATGAATGCATACATAAAAGACAAAGAGAATCTGTTAAGAGCATGCTCAGCATAAAAGCCATGGAATTCATAACATGATGATGAGAGGCAGATTCTTCCGTTTTCCGCAAACTGAAATATGAATGAATCCCATCAGGGATCAGTTCAATTGCACTGGCCCAATCAAACATTAAAATAAAAAGAGGTGAACAAATTTTCCTGTCTGAAAACAAATGGAACACTGATTTTTCTAAGAACTGGGTTCTGCTGGAATTATAAGGGAGTCAAAGGAGTCTTTCTCCCTGATAACTTCATCAGCAGGAACTATGTAGGGGGAGGAACTGTACAACATAAACAGACCTCCCCCCCCCCTTACAGACATCCTGTGAAACATGAGCATTCTTCCATACCAGAAGAAAAGTGTATATAATTTAATTACTTGATAGGCTATCACGCATAATTGCTAATCAGGCTCAGACATTCTTACAGAATTACAAAGAGAAACATCCATTCAGGTCAGAGCCTGCAAGCAGCAAGAGCTGGTGAACACCACTGCCTATGATCCCATTCTTGCCAAACGTCATATAGGGCACATGTAATTCCATTTATGGGCAAAATACAGAGCTGCCCTTGCTTCTAGAGCTTGTTCCCACATTAGCCTTTTCAACACTTGGTTGTGTATCAGTTTAAGGAGGGGAAAGTGCCTTATAGGAAAGCCCAAATAGTCTTTTGAACAATGGGGGCTAGAGGCTTTTAAATTTAAACTTCCTGGTGGGAAAATAAGTTTTACTACCTATCCCACACCCTGGCAGATTAACAAAAGGCAGAAATGTCCACTGCCTTATTGCCAGGGGCATTTCATTCAATGTGCTTGGGACATAGGCCTAAATAGACAAGCATAGAATTGAGCTGAGCTTCATGTGCCTTTTCAGGCACAAGGATAGTTCAGTGAAGGCACTCAGGTTTACTCCCGGGCATGATTCTTGAGCAAACATAAACAGAACTGAAGTATGCCCTATAGGTTGGTTGAGAAAATATCCGTATAGCTAGGAATACATGTGGCCCCCACCAACGTTTCTGCCGCTCCACCTTGCATCCTGATGAAATCTGGCCCCTGAAACTGTTCCCAAATTGAAAGCTGGCACCTGACAAGCAGTGTTTCCCCACCAAAGGTGCACATAAGCAGCCCTGAAATAAAGAGCAAAGTTGTTCAGCACACTGGCAGCCATTGCTACGTCTTGTGGCAATGTATTCCACACCTTATTGAGGTGCTGTGTGAAAGAATACTTCCTCTTATCTGCCCTGAATGTCCCTGATAAAATTTAATCATCCCTACTAGAGAGGAGTTATTTCTGAAACAGGGGTGGGAGGGTGTTAATGGTACGGGATTCAATACTGTATAGGACTCAGGATGCACTTTGTAATGATATTGCTAATACTAACCAATAAATGGCCATATAATGCATGTGCTACGCCATAAATAAATGGCACACAGTATATGTTAACAGTCAAACTTGCTAGGCACTTCAGGATACAGTAGAATAGTATTTCACTAGGAAGCAGTGGTTTACCTGCAGAGAGAATGGTGGATTTGAGACGCTTTTGTAGATTTTCCAGAAGGGCAACATATGGAAAGCCTCTGGACACTGCTGCCATGTTAGGGTGGCTGAGTTATCTTTGCACTGTCAATGATCTAAGGCCTGAACTATAAGTTACAGATTACATGTCATCAGAGGACAAAATTCCTCAAGTGCTGATTAAGTGTGATTTTCACAGCAGGGTTTCCCCACCCACCCCCAAATGCCTGTAGTTTGGAAATTCTCTTGCTTTATTTTAAGATTGATCATCAGGGGCATAAGTGGTCTTTGTTTATAAGCCTGATTCCTTAGACATGAAAGTCTGCCTGAATCCCACCTCTGGACCACTGGCATGGTTTCAGTTCTAATGATGGGCTACTTGTTGATGTCGCTCAGGGCCCTCTCAAGATGTGAGATCTTCAGCCCCAGTATAATGGCGCTTACTCCTGAAACAGCTATGATGTGAAATATATTTGTTGATGGACATCTGTGTTCTAATGCCATCAATCCCTGAAATAGTCCCCATGAAATCTTAAATTGATCACTTATGTGTTCCTATTATGGGGGAAACATTCCCACGCCCACCGCGAGATATAACTCCTCTTCCCTGTCCCCCGTGTTCATGAAACATATGAAAACTTTAACCAGTTTGTATGACTATGACAGTTCCTGGATGCATTTGTAAGGAAGTGGGTGAGTGGGAAGGATTTCTATGTTGTTGTTTTTTTAAAAAAAATCAGAGTAACATCACTATGATTTTATTGTTTTGTGGAACACTGCCTTTGGGACAGGACAGTGCTTCAATACCTTTCCAAGTATACTGAAAAGATTACGACAAATGATCTGGAGAACATGCCAAAAGGGAAATGAAAATCCCTAGAAACACGAGCCCCAAACCAACTGGCAGTTGATAAGATCACAATATAAGCCAAGATAGAAAAAAAAAGGAGGGAGGGAAGGAAGGAGGGAGGAATATCAAAAGTAGAACAAAGAAAGTAATGGAGGGGGAGGTGGGTTAAACCAGAAAAGGCTGGCTAATAGCAGCATCTAAGAGAAGCTCCTCTGTCCTCGGAGGCAACATATCGTTTACTGTAGCAAGGACCAAGATGCTTAAAGAAAGGCATTCATTTATCATAAAAACGATATGGGGTATCATGCAGACCAGCTGTGAGCCTCACCACGGGTAAAATAGACAGTATAAATTGTGTCCAAGTGTCAAGGGAGAGAGGGTCATGACTCCTCCGTACAGCGAAACAGCCCAAGAAGCACGAGGCGACGTGGGGGTGGGTGGGAGACGGGGAGCAGAGTGTTGTATAATCCAAGCCAATTCATGTGAATAGGATCCGGCTACCCACTCTGAAGGGTGTCTGTATCCAGAAACAGTGCTGACCAGGAACTGTGAGTTGGAGGCAGGCAACCAGGAAATCAAATTCGAAAGGGCTCAGACAAGGCTGGGGAGAAGGCTGAGGTAAACTGCAGATATGTGCCGATTGTATTTCCAAAGAACACATTTTGCTTGGGAGTTTATGCTCTTTGCTGGCAGAATCAGGGCTTGGAAGTAGCTGGTTACAAATCACTAATTGCTTATAATTAGCTCCTCTTTTAAAAATTACAAAGTGGACAGGAAGCATGTGGTACTTCCTACTTTGGACACTAACAAAGCGGACAGAGAGCACGCACAGTTTGCACCCCAGACCAGCAGGTTGTAGGATTTTGAATGAAAAACAAACTTAAAAGCACCTGCGTTCATAACTTTTGAGAAACAGGAACAGTAGGTCTGCTTTTAACAAAGTACTACTTGATCAGTCAAATTACTTTGGGGGGGAGGCTGAAAAGTAAAGTGGCAAATAATTACTTTATACAAAAGCCAGTTTCCACAGTTTGGCAGTATCTGATTTGCACACACCAGTGATTTCTCACCGTCAGAAACAGCACTGATAAAAAATGGCAGGCCAAAGCCAAATGAGCAAATCAGATTCAGAAGTATCCAAATAAGGATGTGCTGAATGTTTTTAAAGACTGTTCCAACAGGGTTTACATCCTCTGCAGGCCCAATACAATCACTTGGTGCCTACTTTTAAAAAAAAATTCTACTTGCAGTATTGCTCATATTTCAGCCCATGATTCCCAAGTCCTATGTATGTTGTTTTCAGCAAAGGCTTTGAAATCTGCAGAAGTTGTTTTCCCTCCATCAGACAAGCACTTAGATAGACATGGAACAACTGGATTACTCATGAGAACTAGGCTTCAGGCACTGTTCTTAAAAGCACATACAAAATGTTATAAAGCCAAATGTGTGTGTCTTGAGTGCCAGTTTATAGAGCTTGGTTGTAAGTTTATCGAAGTCTTGACCTTTATGTTTCTCCTCTTGGTTAATTCTGATCTAGGATGTAATCCTACACACACTTACGATGGAATAAAGTCAGCAGAACTTTCATCGGAGCAAAAAATGTGGAAGGTTCTGCTGTTAGGTTGAATTAAATTCAGGCCAAAAGAATAATAGCAACTGGAGAACCCTAAATGAATTTGCAGTGTACACAAGCCTTAGCTTTGATATTTAGATCCAAATTAAACCATCATGATTTCCCTTTTGTAATTACAAATCCGTCTTCACTGCAAACCCACAGAGTAAAACAGTAAAGAACCAAGACTGAAAAACTGACCTGGTCGCCTGATCAGTATTGATAAAGCTTTGTGCCATAAATATATATGGTAGCTGTTCATAGTTAGAACCCATCAAGTGCATTGGACCTTATACCAATGGTCAGTATAATCCAGTATTTTGTGTCCTGGGTACTTTCTCCTGCCATTCAGTTAACAAAATTTTGACACTAGGGCAGAACTATACATCACATCAGATGGACGCAGCCCATGTGGTGTGGTAGATAGAGCATCACAAGGAAACTTGCAAAATTTAAGTTCAAGTCACTACTGAGCTATGGAACTCACTAGGTTAGCACTTCCCAACCTTGGGCCCCCCAATGCTCTTGGACTGCAACTCCCAGAAATCCTAGCCAGCACAACTAGTGGTGAAGGCTTCTGGGAGTTTTTATCCATGGATATCTGGGGACCCAAGGTTGGGAAGAACTGCTCTAGGTGATATTAAGCCGAGTCATTTTCTCTCAGCTGGACTGACCTCACAAGTTGATTGTGAAGAAAAAGTGGGGAGGAGAAAAACAACGGACACCATCTTGAGCTTGGGGCAGGACAAAAGCAATATAAATGTTACAAAGAAATAAATATGCTGTTAACTAGTGTCAGTTACTCTTTTCAATACTCCCACTTTTCATTCCCATTTATTTTTGGAGAGCAGTCTTAACAACATCACAATCCCTGCTGCAGAACACGGTCCGGGGCTCACATGCTGCAACAATTTCCTATTTCAGTTTATTTATTGGACTTATATACCACCCCATAGCGCTACAAGCACTCTCCGGGCGGTTTACAATTTTAATTATACAGGCTACACATTTCAGTTGTGGTCAGTTAGATGCCAGAACAACACTCCTTCCATGGTTTTTCCACAAAATCTAGTTGTAGCATTTTACTAACTATCTACATACTTACCGCTATGTACTTCAGGGTATTCAAGCCACTTCTGACTTGCAGCAATCCCAATTGAGTTTTTGAGGTATTCACGAACTATGGAGCATAAACAAACTTTCCAATAGAACAAACCATGTTGTGGGTTGTGTTATTCTTGACTTCTGGGAGCAGTAGAACAGCCTCTGCACAAATTGGAGATGCCAAACTCAGAGCAAGTCTTCAGCAGGCTCTCTTCTACATCCCCTCCGCATTTGGCAAACATTGGATTTGGGACATCTTAGTTATAGACTCCCAAGGCAGATTTACCACCACCACCACCAACAGGAGAGTGCTCTTTAGCCAGTTGCAGATAATAGTTCAATGTTTTGTTTCATTCTGGGCAGGTATGTTTCCCCAAAGCACCCCAAAACAAACCACATAATTGCCTGATTCATGGGAAGGGAGTTGCTTTGTGGTTCGTTTCATGTTCATCTCTAGTCTACACATGGAGCAGAAGACAAATTATGTAAGTGCCTCCCCCCCACCCAAAGCAGGCTCTCTTTTTCATTACCAGTTGCATGACTGATTTTGCAACCAGTGCAAGAAGGGGCACATATGAATTTTGTTTCTGCTCCATGTTTAGGCAAAAGGATATCAGCCATTAGTTCTATGAGTATATAAAAATACACACACATACACATCTTCACAATTGTTGTTGTTTAGTCATTAAGTCATTTCCGACTCTCCGTGACCCCATGGACCAGAGCACGCCAGGCCGTCGTGTCTTCCACTGCCTCCCGAAGTTTGGTCAAATTCATGTTGGCAGCTTCAATGAAACTGCCCAGCCATCTCGTCCTCTGTTGTCCCCTTCTCCTCTTGCCTTCACACTTTCCCAATATCAGGATCTTTTCCAGGGATTCTTCTCTTCTCATGAGAATTCCAAAGTATTGGAGTCTCAGCTTCAGGATCTGTCCTTCCAGTGTGCACTAAGGATTGATTTTCTTCAGAATGGATAGGTTTGTTCTCCTTATAGTCCAGGGGACTCTCAAGAGTCTCCTCCAGCACCACAATTCAAAAGCATCAATTCTTCAGTGGTCAGCCTTCTTTATGGTCCAGCTCTCATTTCCATACATCACTACAGGAAAAACCATAGCTTTGACTCTGCGGCCTTTTGTTGGCAAGGTGATGTCTCTGCTTTTTAAGATGCTGACTAGGTTTGTCATCGCTTTCCTCCCAAGAAGCAGGTGTCTTTTAATTTTGTGGCTGCTGTCACCATCTGCAGTGATCATGGAGCCCAAGAAAGTAAAATCTGTCACTGCCTCCATATCTTCCCCTTCTATGTGCCAGGAGGTGATGGAACCAGTGGCCATGAGCTTAGTTTTTTTAATGTTGAGCTTCAGACCATTTTTGGCGTTCTCCTCTTTCACCCTTATTAAGAGATTCTTTAATTCCTCCTCACTTTCTGCCATCAGAGTGGTATCATCTGCATATCAGAGGTTGTTGATATTTCTTCTGGCAATCTTAATTCCGGTTTGGGATTCCTCCAGTCCAGCCTTTCGCATGATGTATTCTGCATATAAGTTAAATCAGCAGGGAGACAATATACAGCCTTGTCATACTCCTTTCCCAATTTTGAACCAATCAATTGTTCCATATCCAGTTCTAACTGTTACTTCCTGTCCCACCTATAGATTTCTCAGGAGGTAGATAAGGTGGTCAGGCACTCCCATTTCTTTAAGGACTTGCCATAGTTTTCTGTGGTCCACACAGTCAAAGGTGTCGTCAATGAAGCAGAAGTAGATGTTTTTTCTGGAACTTTCTGGCTTTCTCCATAATTCATCTTCACAATGGACACACCCAAAGGCAGTGAGCTTGCTGATTTCTGAAAAGGTTTGTGTACATTATTTGTCCATATGCACAGTATGGGAGGGAGCAGGGTCTCCTTGTTGGATAAACTAGTAAAATGCCAGCACTAAATCGGCTGTCTGTGTCTTTGTGACCAATCAGCCTGTCCTTTTATATTTCTGTGTGCACATGTTTAGAGTCGCAAGGAAAAGGACATTGCTTTGCATAGCAACAGAAGTTTTACACAAAGTATATTTAGTGCAAATTTCAAAAACTGCATCAACAGGCTCTAATTCTTTGGTAGCCAAGTGTGCTGTCAAAACCAAAGCCTTCCAATGGGGTCGACGGATGTTCTTAGTGCAGTCATATTGTGCCATGTCAAACAGAGCCACCTAAAATGTCAAGAGTAATTAGATCTTTTCATGTGACACATCGCAGATTCAATCCCTGCCATCTCCAGGAGAGGCTGACAAAGATCCCTGCCTACAAACCCTGGAGAACTGTCCCTAGTCAGCATAATCCAGAGGGAGGAACTGTTAGTCGTCCAGACATCTGGGACTTCAACTCCCAGAAGCTCCAACCAGCATGGCCATTGAGTTCTGTGGTCTGAAAGAGCCAGAGAGACAAACTTGTGGAATAGACAATGCTGAGCTTGATGATCCAGTGGTCTGAGCTTGGTGGTCTTTGTTTTCTGTGTTCTTAAGAAGTGAGATTCTTATTCCCCTGAGCTGCTATACATACTACACCCAATATCACCAGCCTTCTCCCATCTCCTACTTGGAGATTACTAGTCCAATTTTATGCATGGTAATTCAGAAGTCGGTCCCACTGAATTCAGTAGGATTGTCCCTACAGAATTGCAGCTTCCGGACTAAACAAAAAGTTTCAAATGGCCACTCTGGCAACCAGCAGAGTTTTCCGAGTTGTTATAAAGATAACACAATTCTTTGGAGATGAAAAGTATTGTGGAACAGTTGCTCTAATGCTTGTTCAATTTAAGGCATCATTTACACTCCCCGCCCCCCATAGGCTACTTGGCAGTATTTGACTACCTTGTTATTGTTATTATTAATGAAATCTGAGTCAGGGTACTTCGGCAGTGAACGGCTCCTTGTTTTGTGAACATTTTGTGAACATTTGCACTTAACAAAGCTCCAAGTGGCATGCAGTGCACCACTTTCATTCCACAGCTGACCCAAGTTTGCAGTTTGATTGTTTCTTCACACTGTACAATAGATTTTAGTATTTACTCTCTTGAGCTGTCCCAACAAACTGGACCATGCTTAGCTTAAACAAGTTTTAAACACTGGCTGACAGCAAGTCGTGCTAACTATAGTTTTTAGATATTCCACTCCACTGGTATTTTTTTTCTTTCTCTCTAATTCTGGCTTGTGCATCACATCACCTATCTGGAGTTCAGGCCAGAACCATCGTAATGTTGTTGTGCTTTGCAACAATGACACTGGATTATCCTCTTGTAAGAGTTAAGAAAGTTTGGAAGGTTTGGAAGAAGCTCTTATTTAATGATATTTCTTGTGGTGTTTTTATTTTCTACCATGGCATAGCAGCATCGCCCTCAGATAAGTAAATAAGCCTCCTTTTTTTAAATAAACAAGGGTCAGAATTGCATGAAACCCCTTTTAAGGCTACCTGGTTAAACGTTAAATGGATTCAAGACGAAAAATTGGTGCTTTGTTTTGCTTTTTAAAGCACATTTTAAAAGTGTGGGGGGCTACATAAAAAGAAAGGGCATAGAGCAATATTGGGATCCCGAAGGTCCTCTCATTAATGGCGACTCCTTTGCTTTCCATAAAATTTCAAAGGAAATAGCAGGTAAGTAGGTGTATTAATGCAGTTGACCTTCCTGAACTGTACCTCCCACAAGTCCTTCACAGCCATCAAGCTTGCTAAGAGCTTCAAGCTGTTGTCTCATGCCTTTGCAGAGCTTTGTACATAGCTGCATCAAACCCTGTGTACAATAAGGTGGCCATTTATTCCAGCAGTCTTTCGAATCAAAGCAAATCTTCCTGAATGTAATCCCACCCAAACAGTGGCAGTCAGTGTGCTGAAAAGTGGTTAGAGAGTCCGATTCAGGAGATCCAGGTTCAAATACCCCCAAACTTTGACCCACCCACCAAGTCTCACCGTAACCTAGTTAATACGGTTGTTCTGGGGCTAGTGCAGAAAGGAGCAGGTATGCTGATTTGAACTCCGAGATGCAGTTGAAAGAAAGAAAGAAAGAAAGAAAGCAAGAAAGAAAGCAAGCAAGAAAGAAAGAAAGAAAGAAAGAAAGAAAGAAAGAAAGAAAGAAAGAAAGAAAGAAAGAAAGAAAGAAAGAAAGAAAGAAGTCAGCAGCCCAATAGAATAATTGTACGCCCACCTATACTTTGGGGGTTCTTACATTCAGTAAAAGGGGCTCCATAAGTCTAATGCTTTCTTTCCTCTGAAACTTACTAAACAATGGATGGATATAAACACCTCAGTGAAATACAGACACCTCTCTGCTTTGCACTGCATCCTTCTTAGCTATACCAAGCAAAATATTTGTTTGTTTGTTTTCTAATATATGTATTCTATACCCCACCTCCAGCAGGTGCTTCTGTGATTAAATAAAATTTAGAATTTTTAAAAAAACTCAATTATCACTAAAGTGGTGTAGTGGCTATCAACGCTTGGAGAAATTACCCTTTTAGACTACAGTTCTCAGAATCTTCCAGTCTGCATGACCAGAGAGCTTAGAAAAGTTACTTTTTAGACTACAGATTCAAGAATGCACAAGTTAGCATGGGTGGAGACTGTGTCCTGGTTTCCAGATGGTGCAGGATATAAATCCAATCAATCAATCAATCAATCAATCAATCAATCAATCAATCAATCAATCAATCAATCAGTCAATCAAGTAGGGAGTCTGGGAGTTGTAATTCAAGAAAATAACCTTTCAAACCTTAGCAGTGAGAGTGTTGGACCAGTATGGGCCTGGCCTGGGTTAAAATATCTATGCAGCCATGAAGCTCATGAGATGACATTGGTTAAGTAATCGTCTCTTGGCCTAACGTATCTCACAGAGTACTTGTGAGGAAAAGAAATGAGGAGGATCATGAACTCTGTGAAGTGAGAGGCAGGAAATAAAAATAACAAACAAATAAACAATGGTATTCCCTACTGCACCTCACTATCTTATTTATGGTTTAACTCAGGCTCCTTTCCTTAATTGCTTTTCCTAAAAGGAAATCAGACTCCGCCCTCTTGCTACATTACATAATTAGTCATGCAGCTACATTCTACATTGGGCTCAAAACTATATAGATGGGGTTCAGTGTCTCATATTCCCAATTATGATAGGTGGCAGCAAAGCATGAGAGCCTGTTTTGACCCAATATGTTGTAATTTCTTTACCACGCCTGCCTGTAAGTGTCTGCCTTTCTGGGTACTGACCAGTTTTAGAATTCCCTGGTCCAGAAGAGCAATTATTGTCTTGCATCCTTTTTCCTGATAGCATGTCTTACAATTGTCAGTGAATTTACAGTGACAAAATAATGCGTGTTTTGTTAGCTGAAATCCAAGTTCCAAGCATAGATTTGAGCCTTTTTATGCAGACATACATCTAAATGAAAATTATTCAAGGCCAAGACAGGTTTATGAAGACATGAGAGCAGCCTCTGAATTAGGCCCTCTTAAGTCTTTATCTCTGATGACATGCCTTCCCCGTTAGCACCTGATGGAATGAAGATTCAGAGTGTTAATATGCAATAACTGTATCTCAACATGTTGCAGGTAGTTCAAGGCCATTGTGCATAAATGCAATACATTGCCTCTTGTCTCAATCTTTAAAATTTCCAAATATCTTTGCACGTCAGCACAGGTTAAGGTTTAATGCATCCTCTTGCTATGAATGTATCATTCAAGATGAAGAAACAAACAAGTATTTATTTAAACCATTTGTGAACATCGCACAAGCTTTCAAACCACTAATCATATGTTTATCGACTAATTTGAATCTTTCCTTAGGTTTTCTGCTCTAAATCATTAGCATATAATATTCATTATTTCACAGTGTTAAGTCACTCAATTTTATTCTCTCTTTCTTTTCCCCCTCCAATATGCCCCTGCTCCTTGCAGTACCAACTTGAGGAAACATCACCTTGGAGAAATCTGGTCTTGCGATGGGACAAATGGGCCATCTTCTGCACAGTTGCAGCGCTCATGATCAGCATTCCGTTTCTGGTCTATCAACTCCTAATCGCTTTTAAGGATCCTCCTCCTGCTCTTGTTTTCCACATTGCAGCCATTACCTTTGGAGTGCTCACAGAAATACTCCTGACCAAGTGAGTGAAAGCAGTCTCTGAATTTCCTTGTGCCACTTCCTTCAAGGTTGAAACGATGTGCCTTACAGTTAATCTCTCATTAGGAGAGGGAACTACTCAAGTACCGAGAGTGTGTGACTGTCACAGCAGGAGCTTTTTACCCCTCATAATTTTTTTTATTAGTTGGCCTTGTTTTTTTCTCTGGTCTTCTAGCTATGGCTACCTGCTTCCATTGCAAACTCTGATTTCTCGGACAGGAAAACGTTCCTCTCAGTTCTAATTGTGAGTTATCAGTAACAGACAGTTTGGCCCTCATGCAAACAAGGCTTGCTCCAAGCAAGTGTCAGTGAGTAAACCTTCTCCCTGTTCTCTTCCACCTCACTCTCAGTTTCTCAAAGATGGGACTTAACCACTAGCAGGGGTTGTAGCACGCCTTTATACTTTTGTCAGAATTGTCAGTATGGGAAGTTTTTTAATCTCACCTTTTGTTAATGGCAACGTGTGCCTCCAGAATCTGACAAGTTGTAGTTGATTTTGAAAATGGTTTGTCTGAATCTTCAAACAACGGTTTATGAAACTGACTTGTTTCAGCAAACTATAGATAAAATGAACCAGATTTGTTCAGATAACAAGCAACAACGTTTTTAATCAGGACAGAAGCAAAATCTCCCAGTCTTTTTCTCATGGCCACACTATAGAATGTGAGGTGGGGAGGAACATGCGCACAGGTGGAGGATAGGCTTGTTTCTGTCACAATGAACCATGGTTCACCATTATGAATACATTCATTATTTTTCTCTGTGGTATAAACATAGCTAACTTCTTCCTTTCCTGGTTTACTTCATCCTAATATATGCATAATAAGTAGTCCACTCTCTTGTTTGGAACGTACTGTAAAATATCACTACATATTTTTCACTTTTTTTCCACAACTTGTTGTTCTGTCGCATCCTCGGTTTAAAACTAAACCTTAGGGCTGAAGTTCATCCATAATGAAATGCCATCTTAGTTTCACTTTATCTCAAATCAACAGGCCCCACACCGACATGATTATCTTGAAGCTGTGATGGTCACCATTAAAATGTTGACATTTACTGTTTGAAACTAATTTGCGTTACTGCGAAATTGCAGGTATGCCCTGTAAATAAGTGTCGCTAACATGAATTATCTTCAGACACTTAATGTCAGCATTTTAATGATGGCCACTCTCTGTTGTAGGTGCCTGTAATTTGGAGGCGCAGGAGCAGGGTCAGGCTTTAATGAAGTGTCGGAACAACTGAAGAAGGGTGGGAAAATGGAGCGCAAAATGAGAAGGCAGAAAGAATAAGAAATGAAATCCCAGTGACCTAGTCTTCAGACACAAATCTGAATCTAAACATGTACAGTATTTGAAATATTATGTATTCATTCTGGGAGGCACAAAAGCAAGAAAATGCTAATAGTATTTAATTCCCCTTGACTTCTAACCTTTTTAATCTGTTCTGTTGCTTGTTCAATACTATAAATTGAGGCTGTTTTATACCAAAGGGCGAACATACGCACTGAGTCATTTTGGATTGCCTGACATTTCTTTTTAAAAAGGGAATAAATATTGGAGTTGATCTTTTCTCCCTCCCCAGTTTTTAAGCAACTGGCTTGCATCTGCATTGGCTAAGGAAAAACAGGAACAAAGAGGAAAGGATCATTAAAGGGAGCAGAAAATCACTGTAGAAACCATAGCAAAGCACTTAGCCAAAAGTATCACCGGCGTATTTCCCCTCCCCCCCATGCCCGCCCGCCCTTATTTGTGTAGTTTTTATTTTGTTTTGTTCTTTAATTTCCTCTTCTCAATAAAATACCAGTTGGAAAATTGCCCAGGGACTCCTAAATCATTAGTAAACTAAGAATCTGCTTTTAATAACATTGAACTTGTAAATAATGCATTAATTGACTAGCTTGAAAGTTAGCTTGAATGCTAGAAATTCTGGCTACAAATGCATAGTGAAGGAAGGATGCAGTGCGAGGAGGCTGCACAATGAACGGAACAAATTAAATATGACAGTTGATATTTGCGAAAATGGTGAGATAATTGGAGGACACCTGCAGCTGTTTTCCAACCAAAACAACACAAGCGGAATCTGTATCCTATCGGAGTGTGTCACATTTTTATTTGGGCACAATTCTTTCTTGTCCTCCTTGGGGTTTTTGTACTGCGAGTTTGTGTTTGTTCATTGCTTACCTTTTGTCAGGTCATACGTCTAAACAGGCAACAAGTGCCTCTTTGTCTGATTCTACAGTTTATTGTTTCTGTCAGTGTTACATCTTGCAGTGTAAAGAGTAAGAACATGAATCTTATTTACTAAGAGCTGGGAGTTCCTACAGAATATGACTCATGCTCAAACATATTTATACACTGGAGGAGGCTTGAGTATTTCAACATGTTTATCTCTGAGCCCCTTGCCTGCATTGCTGGTTTCTTGATCTCTCCATGAGAGGTCTTTTCAATTAATAATCTGACTCTTAGCTCGACCCTAAGAAACAATGGTGGGTACGTCGTTCTGGAAATGGATGTGCTATTCTGAAAGTGTACCTCAGCGAGCACCGTGCCATGTTTGGAGCTGGGGCTGACACACAAGAAGAAAACACTGAACAAGTTACTCAAGAATCATCACAGCTCAGTGGCAAAGGGATTCCAATTTCATTTCCCAGCATCTTTAGGTAGACATAGGATAGACCCCCTCCTGAACACTTCAAGAACTTCTGCCAGTCCATGAAGGTGGGGTGGACCATACAGCATCCATGGTTCCTCACCCCCATTTAACCATTTTTGCAGCTTCCCGAACATCTCCTTTCCTTGCACTGCTGCATCTGGTGCAGTGGTGATGGGGGAAAAAATCATGACTATGGGTGTTTCTCTGGGCATTGATTTTACTGATGCATCATTTTCAATATTTGGCAGTTTTGGTTGCATAGCCCAAGGCAGTTTGGTAGCAAAATTAGCCCCTGGAACCATAAATCTGACCCATTCTTAGTATACACAATTGTGATCTAAACCAATGTACAAGCAGAACAACCGTCATCTAATTGCAGTGTGTCACTTGTAGCTGGATGTTTCCTCCATCTCATATTTTAACCTCTTGTCCAATGAAAAGTACCCAAAGTTGCTGTAACTCAAAGAGTGTTGTTAATTTGCCTTAGTCTGGTGTTCATGATATACTAGCCACACCCACTGGTACTCTCAAGGGAAAGTTTTTGCAAGGCAACAAGGCTCTTTTAGTTGATGTGGAGAGAAAAATAATACTTCTATGAACCCGTCTGTCTGAGATTTTCTCTGCAAAATACAGGAGATCAGCATTTCTGGCTATGTTCACATACAGCACAGAAATAAAACAACTGACCAAGGGGTGTTTGGATATACTTTCACCGTAAATGTCTAGTTCCCATCGGGCTTCCATTACTTAAGGTAGATGTCTTTTCCCCATCAGAGCTGGAGTATATGAAAAACAGATTTATGTAGCAATTCCCATACTGCTGAGTGTATATGCTATGAATCCTATAAGTATTCAGTATGTCCTTACTAGTCACAAAAAAAAAAGAAAAAGAAAAAAAGAGATCAGAAGCAAAAGGAGGAGCAGACAGATCTGATGTTGAATGTAAAATAAAGGTAATTGGCATTGGCTTAGAATGTGTTAACAGGACACTTGAGACACTGAAAATAAAATTTATTTTGGAGCTATTTTAATTCCAATTACTGGATGACGTATTTGTCTGGATTAGACCAACATCAACTGACTGTGGTGACACTGCTTTACTGTATCTGTATGATTTCACCAAGACAGATGGCATGCATTGTCTAGTACCTAGGAACATTACAGTTCTTTTTATGTGCTATTAAGTCATCTTCAATTTAATAGCAACCCTATGAATAAGTGACCTTCTGGTCACTTTCAAGCGCAAGTGCCTGTGGTTTCCTTTTTTTGAGCCAATCCATCTCATATTTTGTATTCCTCTTTCCTGCTGTCTTCAACTTTTCCCATCATCATTATCTATTCCAGCAAGTCTTGTCTTCTCATGATGTGCACAAAGTGTGGCAGCTTCAATTTCATCATTTTGTGCTTCTAGAGAGATTACAGACTTGATTTGATTTAGGATTCACTTATCTGACTTTCTGGCAGTCCGTTATATCCTTAAAGCTTTGCTCCAACACCATATTTTAAATGACTCTTTTCTTCTTGTGATCTTTCAACACTGTACAGTTTTCGTATGCCTACTCAGTAACTGGGAATATGAGAGTATGGATGAGTTTGGCCTTAGCCTGCAGCAACACATACTTACATTTGAGGATCTTTTCTAGTTTCCTTCATATGTCCCCTTGCAAACATCTGTCATCTTTGGACTTCTCAGTTGCAACTTCTATTTGAATAGATGATTGAGCCAAGATTGACAAAATTTTCATATTCTTTGTTGTCAACATGAAAGTTGTGTAGTTCTTACATAGTCATGATCTTTCTCTTCTTCGTATTAACTCCTGCTTTTGCACTTTCTCCTTTTTTTCATCAGGAGTCATGTTGAGTCCTTGCTGCTTTCTGACAAGTAATAAGGTGTCATCTGCATGTCTTAAATTACTAATATTTCTTACACCAATTTTCACTCCTCTTTCACCTGAATCTAAGTCAGCTTTCCATATGATATGCTCTGCCTACAATACAGACTGAACAGATAAGGAGATAAAATACAACTTGGCTGACACCTACATTACTACAACTTGGTGTTTTGTTTTGTTTTTGCTAGAATATTAATTTCATCCTCTGAAATATAAGTGCAGAATTGCACAATTGTTAAAATTGTTTAATTTCATTGTGGAAAGATCTTAGTGCTGTTATGGTCAGAAGAAACCACACTCTTTCAACGTACATTACAAGGGTCATTGTGAGGGTAAAATGATGAAACAAAGAGCCATGTATGCCTGCATTGATGTCCCCACAGGAAAAGTAAGATATAAACATAACGAACAACCAAATACAATAAATAATAAATTGTTGGTTTATTTCTGGTTACTTACTAATTGTCGTCAGTAATCACATCAAAACAGGAAGTGCTATCTCAGAATATTTTGAATTACTAAAAATAGTTCATACATATTCTGGACCAGTTTCATACCATGCAGGTTCACTGAGCACATAGCAAATATGCAGCAATAATTTGGCCACCTACTTGATGTGTTACTGGTTGCCCACATACATCTACTGCTCAGTGACCATCTTACTTAACTGTTAGGATTAATTCCTGTGTGGAATTGGTGCCAATTCATTCCTTTGTGGAACTAGTTGAACAATGGTTGCTTTCCAGCACTGACAAGGTGTAACATCAGCTTAATGTTTGTGGCATTCACATTTTGTTTTGGAAATAAAATTAGTTTGTCTATAAAATCCATGCAACTGTACAGTAGAAGTCACTCTGCAAACCACCAGGCCTGGCTTTAACTTTTCCAAGTACAATGTGTCTGCAGCTGTGCCATTTGATAGTCAAAAAATGAGGAGCCAGATCCTCCTGGAATCAATAATGCAATATTTGCACTCAATATTTTTCCCTTACTCCCTTAAGTCAACAGTAGTGTTTGCCCATTTCTTGTTCCACTGGACTTTAAAATCTCTTGCTTGTTTCTTTAGCCAGTGCTCCAGGGGACCGTGGTTTTAAAGCAAAAAATAGGATGTGGCCTAGTAACCCAAACAAATCACTCAGTCCTCTGGGATCACTGAGAAGTTATCTTTGTTGTCGTCAATGTTATGCTAACCCTCATTCTCCTCCATTTTAAACAGTAACCTTACAGCTGTGCAGAGTATGTAACTATAACCATATCTTCTTATAGATGGATGCGGTGACGGATTGTTAGATAGATATAGCTATCTCTTCTAATTATTACTTGTCAACTTGTTTTGGTTTACATGGTGCTTTTATTTCTATTTTCCTTTCCATATCAATGGATATGGTTATATGATTGGTACAATAGTCATGAAAATATACTATAATAATATATTTTTCATAAATGTTTTGATGTGAATGAGATTTTAAAGAGTTTACTTGGCATATGCCAACTGGAAATGGAAAGGCCTTTGCACAAGATTGTGACATTCACTACCCTAAGATTTATAAGAAAAATCCTTCTCTAGGCTCCACTTACCTTTGATGAAGGGAAGCTATTGTTGTAAAATGCGATATTTGGTTGGTTCTCTCATCTGACATATATTGTTCTCTCAAAGCCCGCAAAAGCTTGACCCATATTCCTTTCAAACACACACAATTTTCCTTGTTCACTTGCTTTATAAAGCCAGGCCTGGTGGTCTGCAGAGTCACTTGTACTGTACAGTTGCATGGGTTTTATAGACTAACTAATTTTATTTCCAAAAAAGATATACATACTCACAGTCTTCATTTTATGACTGTGGCTGAAATCCAGTAGTAAGTCACCTAACTAGAGTAGGCCTTTTGAATTAACGTAAGTTACAGAGGAGATGACTCATCAAATCCCCACTATTTCAGTGGGCCTAATCTAGTTGTAACTTACTACTAGATTTCAGCCATTACTCATGATTCTTTAAAATGTTTGATGCTTTATGCTCCTGATTAATTTATGGATACACTGTACATTATTGATATTTCCCTTTTTAGGGGATAGCAAAAGGCATTTTTATAAATAAAATAGAATTATGCCCTTCTCAAATCCTTCATTAGTAGAGGAACTGGGTCTCCCCATCTTCCCTCTACAACTGAGGGAGGCAGTGATTCAAAAATGGTGGATCAAGTCTGTCTCCGGTGGATCAATAGAGTCTTACAGATGATCTATAGTGTGTGCTGAAAACAGTACCACACAAGGAACTAAAGGCAGTTTAAAATACAAGTAGTGAATTACAGGTGAATTCCACATTGAACAACATCCCATTTGTTGACGGTTTGAACAAAAATTTTAAGCTGATACATTCAGGCTTTAGTTCTTTGTGCCTCTATTTAGAAGAAAGGTATGAAGCCTACTCTGAGTAATATCATATAGAAGAGAGCACCCTAAGATACTTATTTAGATCTTTTAAAAATGTGGCTGGTGTCCAGTCATAAGAAAATTGTGTTGATTTAAAGTGGTGTGGCCGCCAGGGAACATATCAAGCCGATTCTGTATAAGTTACATTGGCTACCAGTTGCTGCCCGGGCCCAATTCAAAGTGCTTGTTTTGACATATAAAGCCCTAAACGGCTTGGGCCCTGGATACCTGAAGGACCGCCTCCTTCCATATGAACCTACCCGGCAGTTAAGATCTAGCCAGGGGGCCCTTTTGAAAGAGCCGTCCCTTAAGGAGGTAAGAGGGACGGTTTGTAGACAAAGGGCCTTTTCGGCAGCTGCCCCCAAACTATGGAATGCCCTCCCGACTGAGATTCGTCTGGCGCCGACGCTGATGACATTTCGGCGCCAGGTCAAAACCTTCCTGTTCCAGAAGGCTTTTAATTGAAATAATATTAGCTGTGGGTCTGATGGCTATTTTAATTGTATTTTAATTGTATTTTAATTATTTTATCTTTTACTGTGTTGAATTTTAATTATTGTAAGCCACCCAGAGACCTCTGGGTAGTGTGGGCGGAATATAAATTGAATAAATAATAATTAAAAAAAATTATTGAAATTATGGAGAGTTCCACCCAGTTTCAAGTTAGAATGTTTGCCTCTCAGTTGAGGGTGACTCAGTATAACATAGCAGGACATTGTATGGACATATTTGTGCTTTATTCGAGTAACACATACAGGGTAAAATGTTGTCCAAAACACCCTTTTCTGAATCAATTACTGTGTTTCCCTGAAAATAAAACAGGGTCTTATATGAATTTTTGCTCCAAAAATGCATTAGGGCTTATTTTTAGGGGATGTTTTATTTTTTCATATACAACAATCTACATTGATTCCAATACAGTCATGTCATCTTCTTCTGGTTGCTGCACAATGGTGGAGGGCGGGGTTTCACTTAAATAGGGCTTATTTTTAGGGTAGGGCTTATATTACAGGCATCCTGAAAAAATCATACTAAGGCTTATTTTCAGGTTAGGTCTTATTTTCGGGAAAACAGGGAAAAATGAACTAGAACTAGGCCTTAGGGAGATTGCTTAGCTTTTGCCAAAAGCAGCAGCCCAACCTTTCCCTTATAAGCCAAGCAAGTCCAGTCTTTAGGCGGAATGACACCATAATCTCCATTTATCTTCTCCTCTAGAAAAGGGGACAGTGATGGAGAGAAACTCTTGATTGTCTGTTGGCCAGAATTGGTGGCAATTTGGGTCTGCGATTTTTGCTGCTGCACTTATGCTGAACTAACTAACCAGTTGGATTTGGGCTTTTGTTACAGCTATCTGAATCTCTACAGTTTCTGGAGTATGAGCACCTTAGGGCGGCATTTTGTTTTATTTTTGCTGGCTCTTCTTTTTCTGCTCTTCTGAGCATGGGGGAATCAAATGAAAGGCTTTTTTTTCTTTTTGGTCAGTGTACCCTAGTACAAAGAGGTAAATAAAACCATACATGCTGTAATTTTTCATTCAGCTATCCATGCCCAGAAAGCTATTGCCAGTTTACACTTGTGTAAGGGAAATCCTTATGTTATTAACTGCCCAGAGTGGCCTTCAACCAAATGGTTAATGTAAACAAACGCACGCACGCACGCACGCACGCACGCACACATACATACATACATACATACATACATACATACATACATACATACATACATACATACATACATACATACATACATACATACATACATACATACATACATACATACATACATACATACATACATACATACAAGGTGATGGTTACATTCCTGGGCCCATGCACAAACTCCACCAGGACTTCATTAATTATCAGCAAATTGTGTAAATCTTGGCAGCAGTATCTTTTTTATGCAGACACAAACTGCAATAGGATTCTGATCATAGGTACATAGCTCAGTTTGTTAAGCACATATTTTCCATGCAGAGGATGATGAAATTCATTCCCTAGCATTTCTAGTTCAAAAGGAACGGTGTAGGTGGTGATGTGAAAGACCATTTCCTGATATATTGGGGAGCTACTGATAACCAGTGTAGACTGGGGTGGACAACAGGCGTCACTCTTAAGTTGGTGGACAACATACCTCACCATTGATTGTGCTGCATGGGGCTGATAAGGGCTAGCATCCAGTAACATCTAGACAATCCATTCCAGATGTTCACATTATTCCCATCCCTCTGAATCAGTGGTACCCAGCCTTAGGTAACCCAGGTGTTCTTGGGTTATACTTCCCAGAAACCTTGGGCAGCACAGCTGGTGGTGAAGGCTTCTGGTAACTGAAGTCCAAGAACATCTGGGTTGCCCAAGGTTGAGAACCACCGCCCTGAAGCAGTTCCCCAGGATTTTAGGCAAAGTAGTTTTTCTCCAATCTTACTTGGAGATGCTGAAGATTCAAGATACATCCCTCTGCAGACAGAGCAACTGCTTTGCCATGAAGTACAGCCCTCATGATTACCTGCCTTGTATACTTTTCTCCTGTCCCTCTTCATTACTGGACAAGGGGGCAGGCCCACCAAAGACTTCGAGGTCTAGATGAAGATTGAGAAGACATTCATCCAGCAATCTTTGGAGAAAAGAATCTTGCCACAACATTGTACCTGTTTTCACACCTTTCCAGTCATACACATGGTTTTATAGTCTTTCTCCTCAAACATACCACATGGGATCGAGTTTCCTTTCCAGCTGAACTCCAGGATCTGAAGCAGGCTAAATAGAGCTCTTGATGCGTATGTAAACCATATGTACTTGTTCTGCAAACGAAAGGCACGGCAAATTGAGTTAAAGACAGAGAGACAGCATGAACTCTGGAAATTTCATTGCTTTGGGATTTTTAAATTAGACCCTTGCAATGTTATTGTAGGAATCTTTTTGAAGCCAGGGTATTTTGGTTTGTTGTGTTTTGTTGCTTTTGCTTCTGAAATATTCATGGAGCTCTGCATTATTCGGGAAGCTAGGTACAATTTCCCCCCACAATAGACCGTGATCTGCCAGCCTCCTGCTGTCCATTGTCATTGTGTCTTGCAGTCACGCAGTGGCCTGAGGTGCAGCTGGCACTCAAGGACCCCCCTCCAATGCCCATAACTCTAAAGCTACATGACATCTTAACCTTTATAAAAATTTCCTCACGACAGCATTTAAAAACACCCAAATCTTTCCTGACCTTTACATCTTAGTGGAAGGGGATTTTTTTTATTATTATTTTTAAATTGATGTTACACTATTTCCCCCCTTCAGCTGTGGCATTTTTAAGCTACTTCCAGAGGAACTTTGCTTTACTTTTCTCATCCTGCTTCACACCAATCATTAATCATGAAGCAAAAAACACTCCAGACTTACACTTGACTTTATAATGTTTTTTTATGTTTCTGACATTTTATATCTTTCAGCTGAAGGGAAGTTCTCATCCCTTTTCATTTAGAATATGCTGGGGTATTGTTGGGTTTTAGGCCTAGCTCTCTCTTTAGCTTTCTACAAGATTTGCTCTGCTGTTCTTTCACAACAGAGTAGTTTGTAAATACCAAGACAGAGTTAAATGAATTGTTTATGAATATATTACTGGCCATTCTCTAACTGCCTCAAATTCCATAGATGGAAAGCAACCAACTAGCCTGGCCGTGTGTCCTCTTTTATGCAGCACAGTCATCCATTTGAAAAGCAGCTCTCCTTTTGAAAATGTCCTCCATTTGAAGGACTGCTTAGTCAAGTCCGATTTAAAGATTTAAAAACCACAAGAAGGCAGAGCAGGGATACTGATGTTGCCCACCCAGTGAGCATCTGGAAAGCAGATTGAGAAGGCTGTGGCACAAAGTTTACCTAGTCACAACTTTATCTGCTTGGGTGAAATGCATTGTAATTCTGCTTAAATTTTAGAAGTGATTTCTAATTTTGGCATCTGTGCATATAAAGTAATATTTTAATCAGTTATTTATGGATGGACAGATGGATTAAACTTTAACATTGAGAATCGGGAAATTGAAACAGTGAAAGATTTTGTATACCTTGGTTCTATCAACAGTCCAAAAAGAGACTGCAGCCAAGAAATCAGAAGAAAACTGAGACTGGGAAGGGCATCAATGAAGGAATTAGAAATCAATCATCAAGTGTAAAAATGTATCTTTGGGGACCAAGACCCAGATCATCCACAAGCTTGTATTTTAAATCACTATGTGTGGATGTGGAAACTGGCCCTTTTTTTTTTTAATATGATGCTGAATGAGAGCTTTTCAGATACCCTGGGCTGCGAGGAAGATTAACAAGTGGGTCCTAGATCAACTCAAGCCGGAACTATCTCTACTTTGGGCACATCATGCTTTTTAAAGTTTCCTTACAATACTTTAAAAAGTGAAATCATTCAAAACAAGAGCTAGCAAAGGTCTGAAGTGGAAACTCCTGATACTGCAAGTTACTGTGGGACTTAAATGTAAGCACTTTAAAACTGAATGAGTTAAAATACAATACAGTATAAAACAATATAATAACGACTGTTTTAAGTCGTTCCATTTTCCTTTCTGGCCATGCAAAAATGAGCATGATTCTGGATGAATACAGTTTATATGTTTATGCAGAATAAGCTTAAGACATATACGATAACTGTCTGAGATGACGAAACAAAATTATGCCTACCACTACTGAATCTGCCTATATATTACTCAAGTCCAGTCAACATATTGTAGCACCTGAGATAGAAAATCTCATATATCTCCTCCCTGAGAATGACAAAATGCAATAGCAATTAATGAAATAGCCAACACATTTCTCCCTTTTCAGAACTACTAAAGCAACTGCCTGAGGTGGCATCTGACTGATAGGGATGGACTTTCAAAAAGGTCCTAGTTATGCAACCTGCCATTCAGCAGTTAAGTGCCTCAGTACCTTTCTGTTGTACAGATTCCATGAATCATCAGAAAGATGACTAAGTGGGTGCTAGATCAAATGAAGCCAGAATGCTTTTTAGAAGCTGAAATAATCTAGGTCAGGCTATCATACTTTGGGCCCATCATGAGAATACAAGACTCGCTAGAAAAGGCTGTAATGCTGGGAAAAATGAAAGACAGCAGAAAAAGAGGACCAAATAAGAAATGGATTGATTCCATCAAGGAAACCACGGCCTTCAGTTCGCAAGATATGAACAGGGCTGTTAATGCTAGGACCCTTTGGAGGTCACTAATTCAAAGGGTTACCATAAATCCAGAATGACCTGACCTCATATAACAAGAACAACACTTTTCTGTCAGGCCTTGCAACCAAACCTTATCCGTGGCAACTGAACATGTATTATTTTGTAGCACTTATAAAACTGCAGAAACAGAACAATGTATTTCAACATGTGTTCACCCTTAAGTTAAGGTTAAAGCAAAATTTATTTTATGAAAGGACAGACTCCAGCAGAATCACACCTATTAGTCATTACTTTCAAACTAGATTATAGTCACGAAGCTGAACTTCTGTAGGGAAAAACAAATGCTGCATTTATTACTGTAATTCTACATTCATAAAATATATTTCATGGCAGGGAGGAATTTACACAGGGGGTAATGTGATTTTTTCCATTTATCCATTATTTATAACTGCTTAATCCAGGTGCTGTTAGGTTATTTTTATTATTATTATTCCTCCATTTCATAGCGACAAAACACTTCAGTATTTCTAATTTATTTCTGCTTACAATACAGATGTTCTCAATTGTGTTCCTAACTACATTTCAGCTATTATGGTCGTTTTTATTTGTTTGTGTCAGCATGTGTGCAGAAGTCAAATGTACAATACACAATTGTTAGATTTTGAGGAGCCTGTAAAAAGCCTCTGCTTATTTAGTTATCAATAAATTAAAGTATAATATCTGGGTTATTAGCGGATTTAGCCTTCAAATGATTTCCCTGCAGCTTATACAGCTCCCTGTGTAGGAATTTCATATTGTCACATAAAAGTTTCATCTTGTATTTATTCAAGGGGGCTACTTAGAAACAACATTTGGGTTGCATCCTGTAACTAAATGTCTGAATTGTTGATAGAAGAGTTAAGATGTTTCACTTTGGGCACCAACCAGACTTTTACTGAGTAAAGTACAAAGCAGAAGTAATATAATCAAGTCCACTTGCCTTGTGTTATAGATCACAGATTGTTGTTCATTGGGCAGATCTAAGCATCTGAAACTATGAAAAATAACCACAATAAAAGTTCATAATTTACATAGATATAAATATAAATTTGCAGCTGCGAAATCCTATGACCTCTGTACATCTTTGGCTCTGGAAGGACCTCCCAGAATAACCTCTCTCTGTGAGGCAGTAGAAAAAAGCTACAGCTCTGGAGAAATTGACATGATCTTGGATCTACACAGAGAGAGAGAGAGAGTGAGCCCTACAGAACATTCTGCATCAATTTACCTGAGTGACATCAGAACGTTGACTTCAGAAAAGGGAGAGGACCCTACTGTGGTGTTGAATTGTCAGAGGTCTTCAATCTCCAGGATCTCTGCTTTCTGAATGTGCAATCAAACAACCCCAGGTATCAGCGTCAGAGTGGCATAGAGGATCTCCCTCTCCTGACAAACAGTGGGAGGCAGATAGTGGTGATGGGGCCCTGGAAGAAAGGCAGAGAATGTCTCTCCTCCCTCATAACCTTTCACCCAGAGCCCATTTGTACTGTGGCTATGTTAGACACCCCAAACACAGACAGTTCTGGTCCTATATAGAGATTGCTCTGCCAGTTTATAACATATACAAGAGCCATAGGTAACTCTTCCATTCATTTGCTGCACCTTCATGAAATAATTCTGTCCCCCTTTATTGAAGTGTGAAATGGCAGCCTTTGGTTGAGATGCTCTTTATAGAGAATAGCATGCATTTCCCTTCTGTACCTGTGGTAAACTTTTCTTTGGCATTCCTATGTTTGGATGTGTCCATGATACGTAGTAAGCTGAGGCCTTCCTATATCCCATTCACCTGCATCCAGTCACCTGCACGTCTTCAGAGTCACATTAAGCACATTAACGGCCATTGAAAAGGGAAGCAACTCATTGCGGGGGGGGGGGGGAGAGAAATAATTTTAGCGATTCTAAAATAGAATTACAGATTTGGAATGCCATCTAGCCTAACTCCTCCTGTGCACAACATTGCATGTTTTTTGCATCTTGGGATGAAATTATAGCACCCTCAACTGATCGTTCGTTCGTTTAGTCGTGTCCGACTCTTCGTGACCCCATGGACCAGAGCACGCCAGGCCCGCCTATTTTCCACTGCCTCCCGGAGTTGTGTCAAATTCATGTTGGTTGCTTCGCAGACACTGTCCAGCCATCTCATCCTCGGTCGTCCCTTTCTCTTGCCGTCACACTTTCCTAACATCAAGTTTTTTTTCTAAGGAGTCTGTTCTTCTCATGAGATGGCCAAAGTACTGGAGCCTCGGCTTCAGGATCTGTCCTTCCAGTGAGCACTCAGGGTCGATTTCCTTTAGAACTGATAGGTTTGTTCTCCTTGCAGTCCAGGGGATTCTCAAGAGCTTCCTCCAGCACCACAATTCAAAGGCATCAATTCTTCGGTGGTCTGCTTTCTTTATGGTCCAGCTCTCACTTCCATACATCACTACAGGAAAAACCATAGCTTTGACTATTCGGAGTTTTGTTGGCAAGGTGATGTCTCTGCTTTTAAAGATGCTGTCAAGATTTGTCATCGCTTTCCTCCCAAGAAGCAGGAGTCTTTTAATTTCGTGGCTGCTGTCTCCATCTGCAGTGATCATGGAGCCCAGGAAAATAAAATTTGTCACTGCCTCCATGTCTTCCCCTTCTGTTTCCCTCAACTGATACTCTTCCAATATTTGGTTAAATAGATCCATTAAGAGAATGTCCAGCATTTTGAGAGCTACGACCTGTTTAGGCATTACGTAGTCAGAAGAAGGTAATTCTTAGCCTCATCTTCCTCCATCCTCACTCTCCTCATGCAGGAAACAACATTAGTGAAGAGAAGAGGTTCATGTCTGCATGGAGTCACCAACAGCATAGGCAGTGGTTGGGGACTTAATTATTATAGACCACTTTGAAACAATAGGAGTTGCAGAGTAACAGAAAGTAAATATATAAGTTTTGAACTTTGCTTAACACAAAAGCATACAAACATATGGACTCTTGTTTTCCTCAAGAGGGGAAAAAGCCTCCTGAGGTGGGGGAAACAACACAAAAGGTCAACTAACAGAATCTGTAATTAACTGTGAGGGTTAGTTTATACAAACAGCATTTGTATATGCTAAATAATAAGACGTACTTTACTGCACATTTCTGTGATCTTAAGGTATGAAATATGAAGGCCTCACAGTATTTCCATTAAATTAAATGAGAACACCATAAGATCATTGCTATTTGCACCACAGAAGTGTTTCATGAATGGCACTACTGTCACAAAAATCTTTCAGTAATGGCTAGGGAGTGCATTAGCTTTCTCCCTGGACGGTCTAACCTGAATAACCAACTCTGGCAGCAATTTTCCTAATGTATTTGTTTCCTCCCTGTCCACTCCCCAACCCCCTATGCCTAGTTTCCGCACGAAACTCCACCACAGCATTTCCTTCGGCTGGCTTTCTCTTAGTCTCCTCTGGGGATGAAATAGAGACCCTTTCATTTGCACACATTAGAAGATGCATTTAATAAATAGCAGAATACATCAGAATGGAGAAAGAATACTTTCATTGTGAGGAATGAAAGCCGTGAAAGTGGCATAAAGATGGCATCTCTCTCCAATATGCTAAAGCCACTTAAATTGGGCCATTTGCATGTTGTTGTGCCTCATCTTGTTCTTTGAATATCTATCATTATTGATACTCTATTTTATACATAAGCCCTTTTGCATGTTTTAAAGTTGTAACTGTGGAGAACTGACAAGCACACATGAGCTGAGTCTAGTCCCAATCTGCCTGAACATACAGGTCCCTTATTTGTTTGTGTATATGTGTGGGGGGGGGGGCATAATCCTATTCAAGCATTTTCTAAGCATTACATGAGGAAAGAGTAAATTCTAGCCAGTGGTTCCCAGTGTTGGGTCCCAAGATGTTCTTGGTGTAACAGTTCCCAGAAATCCTGGCCAGCACAGCTAGTGGTAAAGGCTTCTGGCGGTTTTAGTCCAAGAATATCTGGGGAGCCAAGGTTGGGAACCATGGTACATTTGCTTCCATCACTTTCTATGTGTGGAGAACAATGTGTCTGAAGAGGAAACTTCCTGTATCTGTGGCAGTTCTCTGTGTGGATTCACAGAGAACTGCCACAGTTCTCTGTGGAAGTCATAATGGAGGGAGGGCAGGGTTATAGAACTTCCCCTTGTCACATGTTGCTGAACATTGTTAGAAAACATTCTAATAGGGCTTACATAGATATGTAAGATATCTACAGTTGTCTTCACAGCTTCTTTGTCAACACTGAACAGTGGGAATGGAGGAGCCGGTGCATGAATCCACATCTGTCCTTCATGGCTGCAATGCCTGAGGACAGCTATAGTTTAACTGCTATGCAGGAGGAAGTCCTCTCCCCCAATCCAACCGATGTCTGAACCACCTAAAATCCTAAAGTTACATTTTTTTTCTTGCTTCCCCAAGTTTGATCACTCCCTGGGCCAAACCCTATGGGAAAGATTTCATATTTTATTGAAAAGGTAAAGAAAAGCTAAACTTTAAGAAACTTGTGTTAAATTACAGAAGAGCAAATGGAGTTTGGGAATAAAACAGAAAAAGTAAAAACCAGTTTTCTGGCCTGATCTAAATGTTGACTTTAGCAGAGAGACCTCCAAGCAGGTCAGGCCATGCACAAAGTGCAGACGTATTCAAGCAGCTAGCAGAATAAAAGGATGTATTATTCTGGAGGACAAAAGCCCTGAAAGGTTTTGTCCCTCCCATTTACGTACTTTAAAGCAGTGGTCCCCAACCTTGGGCCTCCAGATGTTTTTGGACTTCAACTACCAGAAATCCTGGCCGGCAGAGGTGGTGGTGAAGGCTTCTGGGAGTTGTAGTACATGAACATCGGGAGGCCCAAGGTTGAGGACCACTGCTTTAAAGCAGTGGTTCCCAACCATGGGTTCCCAAATGTTCTTGCATTAAAATTCCCAGAAGCTTTCACCACCAGTTGTGCTAGCCAGGATTTCTGGGAGTTGTGGTTCAAGATCATTTGGGGACCCAAGGTTGGGAATCGGTGCTTTAAAATGTAGTAACAGAGAAACAGCCCAACAAAGAATCAGAACACAACTAGCCCACAGCCTTCTCTAACCCTGCAAACAAGCATGGTTGGTCTCATCAGAAAGGCAGCTGAAGGGCAACTTTCTAATTAAGAACCCACCAAGACTGCCCTGGCTAAAGATAATGCAGATGCCCTTCCCATGAGAAAACTTCTCACAGGCCGATACAAATACAGTTTCTTTGAAACCCTCCGAGCTAGGCCTTGGAATAAAGATGGAGTTTGTTATCAGAATTTTCAAATTCTAAGTCTGTAATTTCAAGCAACTCTAAGTAAAAATACATTTTTATTCTTTTTTCCTGCCTGTGCCTCAGAGTGAGATTTTAAGTGCCACTTAATGAGAAAAGGGTGGACTCCAGGGACCTTGTAGATATTTTTCTCTGTGGATCTCTGTACTTCTATTGTGTGTGGCAAAAATGGAATTTTATTAGAAATTCAAAACGCGGCAACAAATATGTGGTACACTAGCTAGTTGCTAACATGTATTTGGAACTATGTCAGCACCCCTGAATGTATGCAACAAGTAACTCTTGCCTGAAAGTTTTTTCTCTGTCACTTTCTCTGTATGTATGTTTCTAATCCACCATGTGCTGTAAATTGAAATTTACAAGTGCACCAATAAGACACTGTGTCATAAAATGGTACTATTGCAAAACACTACAAGATTAACAATGCAGAAAAATAAGATATAACTGGATTTCTAGATCACTATTTTGTTTTATTTTAAGAAGTCAGCTTTATGCTGTAGTGGTTTAAACATCTGAGAGGCTTTCTTTCATTTGATTAGACGAGAAGGAAAACAAATCCCTGAGCTTTCTAAAAATAGGGGTCAAGGGAGCATTAGTTTTTCCCCCCATCACCAATCCTTGCAAGCCTATGAGCAAAGATGTAGAAGCAGAAATCCATGATAGTAAACTACTATAAATATATTTTTGTTGTTGTTTAGTCGTTAAGTTGTGTCTGACTCTTCAGGACTCCATGGACCAGAGCACGCCAGGCCCTCCTGTCGTCCACTGCCTCTCCGAGTTTGGTCAAATATAAATATATAGCTAATCCCAAACGTAGTCATCACATGTTTTGTGAGTCCATCACAAATTCATTATTGCTTTCATGTTATTAGGATAGAACTTCATACTTGTCTTTCGTCCCTCATGTCTCATTTTGCCAAGCACAAGAAAATCATGGTGTAAGTCTTTCTTCAGGAGAAAAAACAATGACTATACGTCACAGATCATAGCAGCTCCTGGGAGACATCATGTCTCATGGACCTTAGAAGTACTGTGCAGTATGTCCTAGAAGGACACTGCAAGATGTAATAACTTTAGAAGGAATCCCACCAATTCCCTAAAGAGATATTTAGTAGCATCATGGTAGAACATCAAAGTCTGAAATTGGCTACTTGCCAGCAGAAGCTCAAGACAAGAGATGAGGCAGAAGGAGGACTAAAAGCAATGTTGTGAAGTGACGAACCAGTCCCAGGAGATTTTAACATTGGGGAGGGGAGGGAATCCTCTTGGGTCATCTTGTTCAAAGGTAAGAGTATTACTGAATAGTTTCTGGTCATGAAATGTCATGGCAAATTTACATAATTAGCTTCTCTTGAGTTAATTAGCTTCTCTCGAGTAGCCTTGTCGCGCAGTGGTTAAACCGCTGTACTGCAGCCAAAACTGTGCTCACGACCCGGGGTTCAAATCCCAGGTAGCCGGCTCAAGGTTGACTCAGCCTTCTATCCTTCCGAGGTCAGTAAAATGAGTACCCAGCTCACTGGGGGGGCAATGTGTAGCCTGCATAATTAAATTGTAAACCGCCCAGAGAGTGCTTGAAGCGCTATGGGGCGGTATATAAGCAGCACACTTTTTTTTGCTTTAATTTTCTCACAAAGATACCCAAGTGGGTAGGTAAATAGGTTTAGCATCCAAAGTGCCCTTAAATTTTCAGGAAAACCCTTGGACCATCAGGAAAAAAAAAGTCAGCTGTTATATCCCTTGTCTGAAATGCCCTTGGAATCTTAGAAAGTGAGTTTCTTGAGGAAAATATTATTTTAAAAAAACTGAAACTGCAGAAACCAGTTGATCTGGAGCTCTCTGTGTGCTACGTGACTAGCTAAAATCTTGGTTACGTGTCTTCTCCACACACACCCCTTTAGGATGACTGCTGTATGATCTCTATTCCTTTGGCTTCTGTGCCAACACAACTACTGGGCCTAATGGCCTTAGTCATACTGTCAGGGCTCTTAGACATAGAACTATACCAGTGCTGTGCTATATTAGAGATTATGTGGATTAACTGCTCAATAGTGTTAAACATGTTTCTAATCAACCTAAGAACACAGCCTCAAGTGTCTGAAAGCAATGAAAGACTTCTGCACATTGTTAGAATGTTTAGCCAGGGTTCACTCATGCAGGTCCACCACTTCATTCCTTCATACTAGAGATGGCTGTACCTGCTGGTACAGCCGTCTATGTCCATTCCCTGGACATAGCTTTCCATCTCTATCTGTAATGGAGGAATCCCTATTATTATTATTTTTTACTATAGAAAAATTGAAGAATTTTAGCCTACTCTGCTCTCATACAGAGATGGGGAAAGTTAGCTTTTTGATTACAACTCCCAGAATATTCCAGCAGCATGGAGACTGCAATATGGAACTATAGTCCAATAATAAAAATAACTATAACAAGTTTTCTCATCTGTGGACACTTGTTTACAGCACAGCCCTATTTCTTGGGATAATTTTCTCTACCTGACCACAACTGGAAAAAAGAATTCTAGGATAGCACAGGGGGAAAAAACATTGTAATCCACCCAGTGAGATTTCAACATGCTTCCACATGGCAAGAGGAAGCAAGTTTAAATGCCATGTTCTTTTATATTGCTGCAACCATTCTGTTATATCTGCAGAATCATGTTGGGAATTACCTGCATGTATTTTCTTGAAAAGACCAGATACATTCTGACAAATGGAGATGACAGTTCTCTCCACGTGAAGATGCAGCAGCCTCTGTGGGTTTTGAAGTTTGATCATTGTGATACACAAAACACTAACCTTGCAGTATTCAAGGGGCCTGAGCTATGGCTGCAGCATAGGATGACACACACAAAGTGACGCTGGCCACTGATGTAGCAAGCCCATCGTGCTTCAAAGTGACACAAGGAATCAACCAAGCTCATGGTGATGCTGGTGTGAAGTTGATCATGATGACAAGATGTATGGGACAAGGTGCTGACAATACACAAAGTAGTGGCAAATGACTTCAACTCATCAGCTCGTTAATGAGCAGACATGTCAGGTGCCTTTCCTCCTCCCCCTCCAGTATTCTAATTTGTTTAAAAGTGATAATATGGTGCAACCTCAAGTTGAATCATAGAGTCAAGAATAATTGAGTTGGAAGAGGCCTATGAGACCATCGACTCCAACCTCCTGCTCAATGCTGGAATGGCTCATTCAGGTACTTGAATGGCACAGAAAACAACTCTATACTGTCCAGTTATTGAAAGCCTGGTTCATACTGGCATACACATGGTGTGGTTCCTTTGCACATGGTAAATGACAGCTGAAAAAGAAGGGGAGACTTTACTTTCAAATCTGAGTTTATACATTAGCTCTGCAATGTCTTCATGGCCATGACATTTGATCCCTAAAAGCCACCAGCTCTTTCTGCATGTATCAGGTGATGATGATAATAACTATGCATGTATCAACCAATCCAAAGTGTTTTTTTTTTTTGGATGAAAGTGTTACATTTGATTGTGCTATCTTGTATCTCCCTGAGAAAGTAGGCAACATAATTAAGACATCCACAATATTGGGGGTACTCAGGGTCTATGGTAAAGACCTGCTCTTAACTGATCTTTATATTTATAACATATTTGTCATTTTAAAAGGTCCATTGGTGAGATCATACCCTAGTACCCCCTCCAAATGATAGATGTTCTGTAATTTAAACAATTTAAAACACAACGTTAAAGCATTCAACCGTGTAAAAAAGAAGCCTTGCTACACAGGGGGGGCATATAAGGCTAAAAGAAGAGTTCTGGGACTGATCTGAGTCCTTCTACTTGGTGGTGGTGGTAGTAGTAGTAGTAGTAGTAGTAGTAGTAGTAGTAGTAGTAGTAGTAGTAGTAGTAGTAGTAATTATTTATATAAATGTGTATGCTTGTATAAAGCCTTATTGTTTTTAGAAGTGATGCTTGTGTGCCTAACTGGGTTGGGTTTTCAGAAGGAGGTCCACGTTCAACTTGTCAAATGCTCCAGCCGCTGGAGGGTCCTGGGACCTCAAACAGCGAGGCTGGCTCTTGCCTTCTACCGGGGATATCGCGAGACAGATCAGTCTATTGTTATTTGCAAGTGGGAGGGGAAAGCCAGGTCACTTAAGGGGCTTTCCCCTCTAGGACCACCTTTTTCTTTTCAGGCACCCACCCGCCCGCCCTCCCTATTTCTGGTGCGAGTTCTGCTGGTCGCCTTTAAGGGGCCGGATAGGAATTTTTGAGCTTCATCCTGATTGGCTTTGGATGGGGGGGGGGGAGTTTTTGCCTATCCCACACTGGAAGAGGGTTGTTGGCATTTTGGGGAAATAAATTTGATCACACTGGCGGGTAGTGCAGAAGCAACAGGTATTTTCGGTGGGTCCCGAGGTAATTTCAAGTACGCCAACTGCACCTCCAACCTCTCAGCACTGCGGATCATGCAGTTACAGTGCCTATGGCAGGAGGATGCACTGGGCCACTTCCGGTCCAACAGCCCTTGGATAAAGAGGGCTCGAGGTCTGGGGGTGTTTATTAGCAGCCAGGTTCCTGCTATCCGTAAGATCGCTGGAGCCTGGGGCCAGGGACTCGCCCCTTCATTGATCAAGGGGTACTTAGATACTCCCGTCATTTAACTGCTTCCGCACTACAGCACTCCTTTGACTAAGAATGGCAAAAAATGAGTCTGAATGTATATTAATAAAATATGGCCCGTATTTAACCCATATCACTGTCTCGTGTTTTTATTCTGGGGTTGGGAGAGCAATGGAAAGAGGAGGCTGCTTGATGAAGGACTGTTCCCTTTGGGGGAGCTTCTTGAGCACCCACATTTTTGTTTCTTCCTTTATGTGACAACTGGATCAGGAGTGGACCATTTTTATGAGAGTTGGAGCCAAATATTACCCCTGGCACTGGTGGTGGGCCAGCCAGTGCATAAAATGTCAGAAAAATGTCAGAATTCGATGTGCACTATGTCCCCCACACACACACACACACAAACACACCTTTTCCCAATGGGTAAAGATGTTCTGAAGGCATGGAGGTTTGTTCTCCCCGAGGCTTGGTGTACTTTTGAGTGCCTTGTTTAACTATATGTGTATCAGTATCTAGTATTTAGTATTTTACTTAAGATTTAGTTTGTTTTGTGCTGTGTTTATTTTATTCTGTATGTAAATGGCATAGAGTAGTGTTTACCACTAATTGGTGTGGTGTACAAATTTGATAAAATAAAATAAAAATAGTATTTGAACCTGGTAATTGTCCTTAATATCTTCGGATTGGCTTGCTTTACTCCAGGTTATCTGGTCAGTGCCGCCAGTGCCATGATACTTGTACAGAGAGGCAGCTGGTGCCCAGGATGCCTAGTTTTGTTGGAGTAATCTAGCCTCTGTGGTAGGAGGTTGTAGCTCTGTTGATTAAGCAGGTTGGTTCTCATCAGACAGGGCCCACCTTATCCTTCGTGCAGGACATAATGGTAATTTGAACCAGCAAGGAACCGTGTGAAGATTTTATATCAGGTATTTCCTGCTCCAACATCACTAGAATTATTTAACTGGAATTCATTGATGAAGGCAGGTTTCTCTTTGTTTCCATATAAGAAGAAATGCCTGTGACTCATTTGGTTCACTGTATTTGATAGGCTTCACTGACTCCTAGGCCCCTTGAAAAGGGTTCTGCAGCTTGAGTGTGGGCTTAAGTTTAAAGTGTATCATGGTACATAACCAGCTTCATTCTGAAACCCTAGAATTCAACACAGATGTTGCAATGTGTTGTTTTTCATGTTTCTTCCTGGGACCCTTCAAAATAAACAGAGGTGGTTCACAGCTGCAGTGTAGAATATTGACCTAAAACACACCCTAGCTGTCATTCTTCCAGCTCAGTCTTCAAGGAAGGAGGATTGTCCTGGATCCAATGGTGGTTTTTCTTTCACTCCTGTTTCTCTTCAGAACCAGTGGCATTCCTTCCACAGCTATTTACTTCACATTGCTTGGTCTGATCCTTCTAATTTTGGAGACTGATCACAGTGACCCTTAAAAGACTGGTGGAGAACTTTATCCACCCTGGGAGCTTGATTGTAATTTAGACATAATACCTTGTCATGAGTATGAGAGGACAAAAAAAGGGGGGGGATGGAGTCTACAATAGAAACTGGTGGGCTGGAGAACGAACCCCAGTGGATCAAATGTAGTCCATGAGCCAGAATTTTTCTATGTCTGCCTTAAAACTCCATTCCATGACTGCCCATTCGTCATTATGGTGGCTGGTTATATTTAAAATGCAAATGTATTCTTTGGAATGCAATCCTTTGGTATGTATGTGATGGGAGGGCTTGAGTGAGCAGCATGGAAGGTTGGTAAAAATGGTTCTGATTGGCTGGGGGAGAAACTAGATAAGGAAAAGGAGTGTGTTGGGATGCTATCTGTGTGGAGAGACTGGGAAGAGGGTAGTTTTGAAGTCCAGGAAGAGATCAGTCTATGTTATGTTTTAGAGCAGTCCGAGATTGTTGCAGAGTTTGGAACGTCTGGTTAAATTCCTCTAGCTGCAGAGCAGAAGTGCAGAGATCCACAAAAGAGAATGGTCTCAAGTTCCCCAGAGTCCACCATTTTTCTCATTAACCGTCACTTAACAATATCAGTAACTGTCTCTGAGACAATCATAGGAGAAAGAATTAAAACATTTCATTTACTTACAGTTGAACAAATAAAATAGCAATCTAAACACAACATGGTTGCTTTGAGCAAGCAGACTCACTGACTCCAACAGAGGGGAGGGGAAGCTCTTAGCGGAGAGACATGGCTCACTTTGAATTCAGATGCAGGAAAGGAACTATTGGTTGGTGCTTTTAGTGATTGACAGTCAACCCAGCCCAGAAAGATCACTCCCAGTCACACCTACTAGAGGCAGCATGCAAGGCTGCAAAAACTACAACAGAGACAGCAGTCTGAAGGAGAATTTGAGAGGGCAAGGTGATGGGGAGAATGAGGAATTATGCTTAATAAACTAAAAGCCTAGAAATAGACAGCAATCTTTTGACATTCTTAGTTTAATAAAACCTTGTTCATTCTTTTCAAGCTGAGTGGTGTCGAGTTCAATACCTGAGAGCTGGCTATGTGGAGAGTTTAAAGTGCCTGAGTGAAGGAAAATTAGACATGCATAGAGGCAGCTAAATGTTGGTGGAAGAGAGGAAAGAAATGAAGATATTTAAGGAAACCATGTTTATTCCTGTGTTTATTCCTTGGTATATGAGAGAGAGGGGCCTAACAATCACCCCCAAACAATGCTTCTCCAAATGCCCCAGATGTTCTTACAAACAAATATGGCAGAACGAAGTACAGAAGCGCTACCCTGTGGTCTTTAAGAGTAGTGTGGATGAAAAAGGTGCTGGCAATATCATAGTTGTCATCATCATCTCCACTCCTAGTGATGACAATGATAACAATGTTCAAGCCTAGCATTCAAACCATTCATGTACGTTTGTTGTTGTTTTTGTTTTTGTTTTTGTTTTTGTTGTTGTTGTTGTTGTTGTTGTTATGTCACAAGGAAAGCAAACAAGCTGATTTTATATGACCAATATGAAATCAGGACCCCTTTGGCAAGCCTGATATAGGGCTAGGTACTTTGGATGCAGTCTGCCATGCCTGGAAGTCTACAGGACATATACTAAACTCATGTCCAAATGAGAAATGTCTATGTTAACTCACTTGCATGGCCAAGGCTTGGCTCAAACCATTACTCACCAACTGGAGAAACAGGGAGAAGGGAAGACATTGCAAACAGTTGGTACAGAGTTTGCTCCAAGATTTTAATTTTGTTGGCTAAGAAGCCCAGATTTAATTAGAATAGAAATAATCTCAGTGTTGAAGACTTTGTAATTCCTCCCCCCAAAAAATGTGTTGTAGCTATAGCAATATTGTTAGCACTCTAGCTAGCTAGAAATAGATAGATAGATAGATAGATAGATAGATAGATAGATAGATAGATAGATAGATAGATAGATAGATAGATAGATAGATAGATAGATAGATAGATAGATAGATAGATAGATAGATAGATAGATAGATAGATAGATAGATAGATATTTCATTGGGACTCATCTTTTCCGTCCCAGTTTTAAATACTAATGAATTTAACTTTCAACAGAAGGAAGAATAACATTATTGGCTTTGGTAGAAGTGCTTATAGCCATTGAATCAGAAAAGTACAGGCCTGGAGAGGGGTACTGGACTGCCAATCACTACTTACAAGTGAATTAAAATATCTTAAGCCTACCATGAAAAATATATTAAAACTAGAGTTATTACACATTCTACTCTTGTGGTCAGTACCAATGATGACTAACTCCTAGAGCTTGGGAAGTTATTTTATAGACCAAATTACTTAAAGTTATGCTGCCAAGACACACACACCCTAAGCAGTTAGTCACTATTACAGCTGCAGTGTTTAAAACCTAACCCTTTACTTTTTGCATATTGGAAATCAATAAAATACATTGTTTTAAATATGCAGTTATGGTTAAAATAATTTGTAACTGGTTACCTCCAGTCTGTGTTATGTTGATGCACGCTACTGCAAAACCACTTCCCCTTTTCTGGTTCTCGTGACAAGCAATACAACATACGAACTCCTCCTCTTATATCCATCATGTCCTGCCAACATCAGTATCTTTGGTTAAAGGGCAGTGCTGATGTGTGCCAGATCAAGGGCATTTGCTTCCCTGATATTTCAAGACCAAAATCTGGGACCATAGGCTTGTCCCTTGGGATGCCGCTTCTGGGCCAGCTGATTGTAAAAATGGAAAGGAGAGGAAGTTAAGTAAATTGGCCCAGAACCTGAGTAAAGTCTGATTATCCAGGTAACACAGCAACCCAGAACATCTGGACAGGAGGCATCAGGTGACCGTCACCTGCTGCAGCTGGCGTGGTTCCCACTGTGCCAACTGCAGCATCCTACCCAAACACAAGACACTTGTCCTTTCAGGAAAGTTCATTCCCAGCTCATGGGCAGGGTTTTTTCTTTTTACCCCCAACTACTGTTCTGCTAGTGCCAGGGCTTATGCAGAACACTAGTGTTCTCCTCCCTGACATGACACAGGGATCTATACCCACCAGTCTATACCTCCCCAGTCCTGGCTTATTGATGCACTAGTGATTCATAAGCACATCACAGATACTGTCACAGTGAATGGCATCAGTTAGGAATCAATAGGTGTGGATGTCCAGATTCTGAAGCCACTTCACATGAAAAAAATATCTTCCTCTGATACCACTTGTCTTGAGATTTGTCTTCTGTCTTGCTAACCAGGGAAAATAAAATACAGTAATTAGCCATTACCCTGAGATCTAGCAATTGTAGGTAGGAAGGATTTTTGCTAGTTAAAGCCTAAAGACCTCTTAGGAAGGGGGAAATGGGGAAAATATCTAGTCTTTGGTGAAAAATTAAGACCTCCTATCTGCGTGGAGAAAGGAGAGGCTTGGAAGAGTAGAGACCCTTCCTCACAGGTCACAGGCCATTCGTCTGCTGTTAGTTCTTCTCCCCTACTGTAATACCAGTAATGCAGGCAGCCATTGCTGGTCTTCTTATCATAACCAGATGGAATGGATGACACAAAGAAGGAGGTCACTCAGTGAATAGGCTTCACTCCATCACATTTTCCCCTCTTCTACAGCCTACTGGGATGGTTGCTGGATAACAATTGGAGGGGATGAAGTTGACTTCTGAGCAGAAATGATGTTTTATTTTGTTGCTCTGTTCTTCTGCAATCTGCAATTCTGCAGTGGTGGTTTTTGTATGGACTGGTTTTCATCTAGCATCAGCCTTTGAAGACCCAAGACACGTGAGATGGATGATTTATGCTTTTTGTTAGTTAGCATAGTTTCATTTCTTTATTTTTTTTAGCTGGAGTGGGGAGAGTGGTGTGTTCCGTTAGTCTTGAATGAAAATGTACCTACTGACTTAATTTACTATCAACTGAAACCTTTTCTAAAGTAATTCTTTTTAATAAAACAGTAATGATTGATTTCTATGTAGAAGCTTTGTTTCTTGAACAGACCAGCTGAATGTCTAATTGGCCACGTGGGTTTGCTACCAAACTTTCAGAGCCAAATCATTCTGAGTATATCTCATGGTTATGTCTGTGTTGCTTTCTTAATAAGGAGATTGGCCTCTGAGGAAGAAAATTTAGACAGAACTTGGCTGAGTTCAATTGGCTCTGCTCAGCAGTTAGAAGTTTGTCTGGTTTTCTTACTCGTCCCGATTTCCTGCACCCCCATAAATCTCTTTGGAGATATGGGGCTGTTTACATGGTTGGCAGCGGTCGGACGGAACACGTGCTTTAGTGTGATTTATGGATTTATGGTGCTTGCTTTGTAAGTGAAGCTGCAGGCATTCTTCCGGAAGCCTTGGCTGAGGGAGTGCGTGCATGCTGACAGGCTGTAAATTAGCCAAATTGCTTTTCTCTTTCCAGCTAAGGATCTTACGGAAAGACTTAGCTGCAGTGAGGTCTGATAAGAAACAACGCTTATGTTTAATTGGGCTGTTTAATGAGTGGGCATTTTCATGCAAGTAAACGGACGCCCTTCTGAAGCTCCAGTTTAGGGCTGTTCCTGCCAGAGTGTTTTATGGCTTTGCTCTCGCCCTACAGTTTCGGCTACATGGGCAGAGAGAGATTTTACTTTTTGGGTCAGCTCGGTGTTTGCGTTGGTTGAAGCTTATATGGATCAACACTTAGCAGGAGAAGAATTTTTGGAATTGCCTGGAGAGCTGTTTGTGACTCAGAGAAAAGTTAAGATTGGTAGTGCAGATACGAAGCCCTGGCACCAAGAGCTTTTGGAGGCTCTTGAACAGGACGTCTTGACTCCAAGTGGTGCTAAGCAAAGGATTACTTATGATTCTTCACAACTGAGAAGGGAATTACAAAAGGGAAATATAATGGCTAAACTCCCAGCACAGGACGTCCAGGATCTACTTAGATCTGATTCAGATCAGACTTGGACTAAGTTGCAACAGATGGATCAGGCAGAGGAAATGGCGGGTGCCAGCACTCCAGTAGGGAGGGGAGTGCCAGGCAGAGGCATTTCTGATGGGACAGCAGGAGCAGCAGCAGCAGCAGCAGCCGGTGCTGTGGGTCCTGATCCTAACAAGAGTCTATCACCAGTGGATAAGTTAGCCATGGTGTTTGCTGATTTTGTTGCTTGTCACACTCAAACTATTCGTAATCAGAGCATGGCTGATGAATTATTGAAGCAGTACAGAGAGGCAAAGGTGGAGCGTTTGGTTAATGAGCTGAAGGAAAAAGAAGAGTTTAAGAACTCAATAGCCAGTGTTGATAGAAGCAATCTACCTTACTACCATGATGGCGATGATATCTTATCATTTTTATCGATATATGAACAGGCGTGTCGAGACCTTAAGATACCGGAGGCCTGGCACCTTAAGCTATTGCGTACTCAGTGTTCTGGGCAACTTGCCAACTTGGTAGCCAAATTATCTGATGAGGACCCTGACTGGCCTACTTTTAAAGAGGTGGTAAAGAGAAAATTTGGTTTCACTTCGGAAATACTGAGGCAGAACTTTAGAAAACTGAAAAAGCAGCCTAATGAGTGTTATTCTGCACTAGCTGACAAAATAGAACATCTAGGTGATCAGTGGTTGAGCTCCTTGGGCGCCAGTACTTTTGCGGATTTAAGAACTGTGTTGTACATGGAGCATTTTCTTAATTTAGTGCCTTCAGAAATAAGGAGTACTTTGTTGGAGAGAGGATACAAAGACTTGCAAACCCTTGCTTTAAAGACTGATGAAATTCTCTCCTTTAAAACGCATGAACCTGCTGTTAGGCCAAAGACTGCACCAGTGGCGCCTAAGAGACAGAGTCAGCCTGAAATTAGAAAGTCTTTTCCTCAAGAGCCCAGGCAAAGTTCATTTGAGCAACGCAGGAGTCTAGCTCCTAGCCAGAGTAAAACGCCTCTTAAATGTTTTGAATGTGGTGGCTCTCATCTGCGACGAGATTGCCCAAGGTTGAATGTGCCAGCTAGCCAAGTTAAGGAGCCAGCTAGGAAAACACCTGTGCCAGCTCCACGCAGATCTAAAGCAGGCACACCCAAGATGGCGTATGTAAGTTCTGTACCAGCAGGAACTCAGCAAGTGCCAGCTGCCAGTAATGCAGTTTCTGTGCCTCACCAGTCAAGCATTGTGCCTTCACAGAGTCAGGAAGGAGTTAACCTAACTGTAACCCCTTCGCAAGCCAGTGGAATGCAGGCAGCAGTAAACCAATATGTGCCTAGAATTTTGGACTTACAAATTGCTTCAATTTCCTCAGAAATTGTAAAAGAGACTGCATCAGGAGAGAGGTTTTCTGTTATGGATCCTGATTGCATAGTACCAACTGCGCAAAGGGACTGGGCAACCCGCACATTTTCTGAGGTGGTTTTTCTTCACACACCTGGAGGTGATATGGCTTTAAGTGCTTTTCGTGACTCGGGTGCCGACATTTCTTCGATAAGCAAACGTTTTCTAGACCCCACCTTAATCTTGAACAACCTGAGGTGTCCAGTAAAAACTTATGGATCTGTAGAGACTGATCAGCGTTTCATTCCTTTAGCTTATGTCAAAATTTCGTATAAGAGCTGGTCAGGGGTAAAACATATTTTAACCCATGAGGGAAAACCTGATTTTCTTCTTGGAAATGATCTTGCTTTTTTGGATCACATGCAGAGTCAAAATGCAACTTCAATGTCAGTAGTTACGCGTTCTCAAAGTAGGGAGATGCATGATCCTGAACGGGAGCAGGAATCCACTGAGGATAGCTCAGATGGAGACCTTACCCAACAGCAGCCTCTTGTGACCAAACCTGATAATGCAGCTACAACAGAAACTAAAATGGAGGAGGTGATACCTAAGGGATCAGAGGACTTTAGACTGAAGCAACTTAATGATCCCTCTCTAGCTTCTTTGAGGTCACAAGCAGAGAACTATGCTGAACGCCCTGCGCATCAGCAAGTTAGTTTCCTGTGGGGAGAAAATGGACTTTTGTACAGAGAATATTTCCCCAAATCCAACTTGGATGCCCAACCTGTTCAACAGTTAGTCGTGCCTACTGAATATAGACTGAGAATACTAGAAATGGCTCATGACCATCCAAGTAGTGGGCACCAGGGAATACAAAAAACCCTAAAGAGGATTTCTCAACATTTTTACTGGCCTGGTATTTCAAAAACTGTAAAGGACTATGTCAGTTCTTGTGACTATTGCCAACGCACAGGCCATCAAACTGACAAGGTAAAGGCCGAAATGCAGATTATGGAAATTCCTGACCAAGTGTTCCAGTGTTTGCAAATGGATGTGCTAGGACCTTTTGTTCCTACTAAATCTAAGAAGAAATACATCATTTCTTTCATCTGTTCTGCCAGTAGGTGGATCGAGGCTTACGCTATTAGCAACCTGACAGCTACCACCATAGCTAGAATCATCGTGGACTTGTGCTCGCGTATTGGAGTACCATCCAAAATAATTTGTGATCAAGCAGGAGCCTTTACAAGTGAACTTATGCGTAAGATCTGCGAGATAAGTGGAATAACCATCAGTTTTTCCACGGCCCATCATCCTCAATCTCATGGTATGGTGGAAAGAGGTCAACAAACTTTGCTTAGGATGATTAAAACTTTGACTCAAGAATATGGAAACATTTGGGATGAGCTTTTGCCTTTTGCTTTGTTTGCTTACCGTAGCTCAGCTCATTCTTCACTAGGTGGCTTTTCTCCAAGTGAGGTGGTGTTTGGAAGAAATCTACAAGGACCATTGGACTTCCTGAAATCCAATTGGGAAGGTGTGGTTAAAAGTAGTACTGTGCCAGTTGCTGATTTTGTTAGAAAACTTCAAGAGAAACTCTTGGCTGTCCAGGAGTTAGCCAGAGACAATTTGTTGGACGCTCAAGCAAGTCAGAAGTTCTTCCACGACAAGAGATCCAGACACAGGGAATTTTCTGTGGGTGATTTGGTACTTGTTCTGAACCCACTCAGACCTTCTAAGCTAGAAGTTGTCTGGGAAGGTCCAGGTGAAATTGTTCAAAAATTGGGAAATGTCAATTATCTTGTCAAAATGTTGGATTCTAATAAGAAACCTGTTCTCTACCATGTCAATAGTTTGAAACTGTACAAAGATAGATCTGCAATGGTTTTTCAATGTCATGCTGAATATTTTCATGCTGCAAATGAACCTATTGATATGTTATCTGAATTGCAAGATGCAGGTACCTGGTCTGATAATCTTGTTTTAACAGGTACCGTTGATCAGAAAGAAAGGTTGTTTCAAATTTTAGAACAATACCAAGATGTGTTTTCAGATAAACCAGGTTACACCAAATTGATCAGTCATGTGATAACTACTGAGAACAATGCCCAGCCCATACGGTCTAGCCCATATAGAGCAATTGGTAATCATGCTATTCAAATTGAACAAGAGATACAAAAGATGTTATCTTTGGGGGTGATTGAACCGTCATTCTCCCCTTGGGCTTCTCCGGTGGTTCTGGTGCCAAAACGTAACGCTTTGGGTGAAATTCTCGAGGAAGTAAGATTTTGTGTTGATTACAGAAAGTTAAACAGTGTTACTGTTCCAGATCCATACCCATTGCCTAGAATGGATGATTTAATTGAACATCTTTCAAAGGCTAAGTTTATCAGCATTCTCGATCTAAAGAATGCTTATTGGCAGCTTGATTTAGCTGAAGATTCCCGAGATAAGACCGCTTTCATCACGCACGTGGGAACTTTCCGTTTCCGCAGATTGCCATTTGGTTTGAAGAATGCAGGTGCGTCATTTCAAAGGATGATAGATAAACTTTTACAAGGTTTACCTTTTGCAAGTGCTTATCTTGATGATGTTGCCATTTTCAGTTCTGATTTTGATTCTCACATGTCTCACATTGAAACTGTTCTGTCCAGACTTCAGCAAGCAGGACTGACAGTCAAAGCCAGCAAATGTCAGTGGATGCAAGGAAAAGTCATGTACTTAGGTCATTTGATTGGGCAAGGAGAAATTCAGACTTTGCAAGCTAAAGTACAATCTATTAATGATTGGCCTATTCCAAAAACTAAGAAACAGGTACGCTCGTTTTTGGGTCTAGTCGGCTACTACAGAAAATTCATTCCTGATTTCAGTCATTTGGCTTCACCTCTGACAGAGCTCACTAGGAAGAGACAGCCTGTCAAGGTAAAGTGGACACCAGAGTGTCAAGGTGCCTTTGAAGCTTTAAAAGCTAAGATTATGGATGCGCCTATACTGAAATCCCCTGATTTTGACAAACCATTCATTTTACAAACTGATGCTTCTGAATTAGGACTGGGAGCTGTTTTGTTACAGCAAGGAGAAGATGGGAACCTTTACCCTATCTCATACTTCTCTAGAAAACTCTTGGATAGAGAGAGAAGTTACGCAGTACCTGAAAAAGAAGCTCTTTCTATATTTTGGTCTCTCAATTTACTTCGACCTTACCTATGGGGTCGTAAGTTTACACTCCAAACAGATCACAGAGCTTTAGTTTGGTTGCAGAAGATGAAATCTCACAACCAAAAATTGTTGAGATGGAGTCTAGCATTGCAAGATTTTGATTTTGAAGTTCAACACATTCCTGGAAAATTGAATGTAGTGGCAGATGGTCTTTCTAGAATGTACTGTGAAGATTCTTATGAACCTGAACGTTGAAACAATGTATTCAACAGTGTGCTATGTTTCAGTATTGTAATAGTTAATCTGTAGTTGAATTTTGAGATGTAACCAGTTAATTACTTTGAATTACTTTTTAGTTACTTTTACTTGATTTCTTAAAATTAGATCAGATTAACTGCTCTGAATTTTAACGATAATCAGGGGGGGCATGTGATGATTTGTGTTTTTATGTGTATTAGAATGGGATATGTAGTACTAAGATTGTCCCAATAGCATCCATTTTGATTTAAAGTCTGTTCTGTAGTAGGAAAGTTTTACATGCTGTTCCAGAGAGGCTTCGCTCTCTGGTTATCTCGTTGCTAAGATGAGCAGAGAGCAGAGAGTTTCGTAGTCAAAATAATTCTGCCACAAAGAATGATAACAACTGAAGCTCCCTGAGAAAGTTAGGCGGAACAACAAGACCCAGGAGGCATTCTGGGAAGAAGAAGAGTGAGGAGAAAGGAGAAGAAAGATGGAGTTTGCCTGAGAAAGGGGCAGACACGTGCTTTTCCCATAATGGACTGGTTTTCATCTAGCATCAGCCTTTGAAGACCCAAGACACGTGAGATGGATGATTTATGCTTTATGTTAGTTAGCATAGTTTCATTTCTTTATTTTTTTAGCTGGAGTGGGGGAGTAGTGTGTTCCGTTAGTCTTGAATGAAAATGTACCTACTGACTTAATTTACTATCAACTGAAACCTTTTCTAAAGTAATTCTTTTTAATAAAACAGTAATGATTGATTTCTATGTAGAAGCTTTGTTTCTTGAACAGACCAGCTGAATGTCTAATTGGCCACGTGGGTTTGCTACCAAACTTTCAGAGCCAAATCATTCTGAGTATATCTCATGGTTATGTCTGTGTTGCTTTCTTAATAAGGAGATTGGCCTCTGAGGAAGAAAATTTAGACAGAACTTGGCTGAGTTCAATTGGCTCTGCTCAGCAGTTAGAAGTTTGTCTGGTTTTCTTACTCGTCCCGATTTCCTGCACCCCCATAAATCTCTTTGGAGATATGGGGCTGTTTACAACGGTGTCTATGGGTCTACCGTCCCACCCAAAAGCAGACTGAGATGCTGCAAGGAAAACATGGTCAACTTTTTAAAGGCCATTTCCATCCTGAGTCATGCAATGGTGAATTCAAAGTGCTAGATACTACCTACATAGTAAGAAATTACAATATGGTCCATGGCTACTATTTCAGGGAAATGGAAAGGACTCAGAATCAACATTACAAATTCTGCTGTACCCATTAGCGATGAGAGGGAGAAATTTCACTTAGCATATGTATGCTCCATCTTGGGGTTTTAGCATCATTGGCAATAATGCTGTGCAGTAGTATGTCTTACTCTCACACATCATTAGGTCTGAAATTAAATGCATATATGTTTGCACCAGAAGACAATGCTAATGATTAATCTATTTTTATTTAGGTCAATAAATAAACATTAACATATTAGTTTCTATGTATATTCAATTTAACAGAATCACAATGATTCTGTTCTGAGGATCTCTGCAATGTGGCACTGACATGTTGGAGAGTAACACTGTGCCATTGGATCCTTTCAAACTAGGTCTGGATTAGCTTCCCAGACATTGACCCTTCTCCAGCAGAGACACCGCACAAGGTAGCCCATAGACACATTTAGGCTGAGATCTGCATTCAAGCTACACCCGTCCCATTCTCACTCTGTGTATGTGGAGAATGACCATTGGGAGAGAGAAGAATTTAAGGAGGTTGCCCATACAAGCTAAAACCCAGGTTCCAGACTGTGTGGAGAGTCTCCATGCTTAGCAGAAGCTTTCTTCTTGAGATGATCACTCTTCGCATGAAGAGAATGTTGGTTGAAAAACACAGCCAGCACGGCCCTCCTCCTTCTCCTCACGTATGTCTTGTGAGTGCTTGAACAAGACTTCACTCACATTAATTTCAGTTGACTCATTTCTGTTTACAGTAATGCAGCTAGATAATTTTATAACTTGGACCTCATGGACTTGTTGCGAGGGGCTCTTTTAGATGGCAAGATGTATTCAGTTGTAGAATACAAAATAACGTATCTCTTCTCCCCGTCTTCCACTATCATTCCATGCTTTAATACTGTTCCTGTATACCTGGTGAATTGGAGCAGCCTCCTGCCCATAAGTAACACTCTAAGGATGCGCAGTTCCACATCTTAAACTCACTTAAATTTTACCACCATAATGATTACAGGAATAAAATGGAGTTTGCCTCTGGTGTTTTGAAACTGAGCCCATGGGGGAAAGCATCATACTTGAAAACAGGGATCATTTTCTTTGTCAAAACAGAAAATACATTTTAAAATAAAAATAATATGAGGGGCATTTGTAGATCCAATCAACTGCCAAACAAGTATAAATTATATATATTTAATGAAAAGAAAACTACCAGTAACATATAGTTCTTATACAGCACCTGGAATACTTTTTTTGGTATTGGTCACCACGCCTGAAAAAGGATATGAACTAGAAAAGGTACTTTGAAAAGAAAACAAAATGAATAAGGGAAATAGAGCAACCCCCCTATTAGGAAAAGTTACAACACTTGGGGCTGTTTTACTGGGGGTGGGATTGAGTAAAGGGGAACATGATAGAGATATATAGAATGATGCATGGTGTAGATAAAATGGAAAGGAAGAAGCCGGCCTGCATTTTTCATAATACCCTGAGTCGTTCACCATAACTGAATGGGCGAAGACTCAGAAAAAGATAAAGGGTAGCACTTTTTAATGTCATCACCTTCCATTTTTTTTAATGGCTATCTGGGGATCCCCCGAGATTATGGCTGCCAGGGGATTCCCAGGCAGCCACCCCAATAATGGCAGGTGATTGGCATTTACTGCTGGGCATTCACTCCCTTATTGGTAAGTTGGAGAGTAAAACCCACTTACCAGTATGTGAAAACTATGAAGCACTTTGGACACATGCAACTACTATGAATTAATAACATAAAACGATCATGTTCCAGCTTTAAAAAGAAAAAAGTTTTCTGTGTCCTGGATGTTTGCCCACCTTCTTTACTTCAAAATATGTCAGCATTTGTTCCTACCGTTTTTGCTTCTCTCCTTCAATAATGAATGGTTGCCATCACATATTGGATTAGGAAACAGATTATTCCCATGGTTTTCTAATATGGGAAAACAGCTTTTGTGCTAGACAATAAAGCTAAAAGCATGATTAAAGCAGTGGCAGCGTATGCCTCCCTCTCATACCCCATTAAGTCTAAAATTAAATGCATATATGTTTGCACTGGAAGACAATGTTAATGATTTATCTATATTTTATGTAGGTCAATAGATAAACATTAGCTTATTAATTTGCTATGTTGCTGTCTGCTTGTATTCAGTTCATTGAAAGAATTTTTAACACATAGTAACTGGATCCAAAACTTCCTGTATTCTCACATATATACGCGTAGGATGGGCAATTTTGGCTAGGGCATAAATAGAGATCCACAAGCCATTCTATAATGCAATAGCTGTTCCAGGTTTTCAGGGGACTTCAGCAAGATGATCTAACTACTTTCGCAAACTGAGATGGAACCACATTTTTCGTCTCACTACCGCTGAGGCAATATGTTTGTCTCTTCCTCTGGAACCAGCTGGAACCATCTCCCAGCGAGAGCCCTGAAGCCCTGAACTGCTTTCAGCTTCTTCCCTTTGCTCCTTTTCATTACTGTAGTGGTAAATTTGTAAGCATGGGTACTTATCATGACAATCCAGATAGGCAGCCAGCCCCCAATAACGAGCCTTCAAACATCCAGGCAGGTGGACTGGTGGATCAACAATTGGCGGGGGAAGTCTCTTTTCATGTTAATGGCTCTTAAACATTCAAAATAAAACTGTCCTCAAACGTAAACAGTTTGCAGCAATATACTATTCCTGGGAAAATCCATTTCTCTCTCAGCTACCAAATGGATTGCAGTTAGGTTTAGAGGGAAGCCTAAAGAAGACAAAATCAGAATCCCTGCTACTCAGAAAGCCATGGAACGTTGACTCTGCAAGCCCTTGGTCCACTACACCACTGCTCCTCTTATTGTTTGCTTGCCCACTTCAATTGGGAGAGAGCAGGAGATTTAAGCAGGAAAAACAAGAAAGATGAGTGCATGGTTCCAGGGGCTGGTAGTGAGTCCTCTGTTGTGATGTGGTTTAGCAGGTGCCCAGCAATGCCAACCATTGATGCCAGCCCTGGGCTTAGGCCAGATGTGTGGGCATGTTTGTGATGGCACTAGTTATGAGTAACACTGGGGACCAATTATTCTGGGTATTAATTTATTCAAAATTCTTTTTCGTAATAGATACCAGAGGCTGGAAACCTTTATTTTTGAACTAACGTGCCCAGAATCACCCAGCCAATGCTGGCATTGTAGGCATTAAAGGCTCTCACACACATCTAAGGCTTCCCAAGTCTTCCTCAGGTAGAAAAGGATCCTTAGGAAGCATTGGAACCTGAGGCAAGAGGGACAGGAAACTTTAAATTAAAAATTAATATCCACGGGTGATGACACAACGAACCTTTGGACACAGGGAATAACCTGGCAAAATTTCAGCCATTGAATTCCATGTTCTGTCCAGGTGGCCTTTGTTTTCCTGGTCATAATTTAGGTCTTGTCATCAAACATTTTGACTAATGTATCCAACCCCAAACATATGATTTACATGCATCAGAACTACATAAAACAAATGGGTATTTTTCTCGAACTATTCTCAATGAGTAGATGCTATGAACATTTGTTATTCTCTCTCCTCTGGAAAAACGCTTTCAAGAATGGAGATGCAACTTGTTGCATTGGAACTGATGTAATGCCCATGATGTCAAGTTCTTTGTCCGGTTCAGTTATTTCTCACTGGCAAAGCATCTTGTTAAACTTGCTGTGGAATTCTTGCCACACAGAAGCATTAGTGAACATGGCGGAATATTCATGAATGGCCCAATTCTTCAAGCACTGGGTGAGGTTCTCTCTGCATTTTGATACTTTACGCAAAAGCCAGTCACTATGATTTCACAGTTTTGTCTACAATGAGTATTGGATTTTGGCTAACCTGTACCAGGATCAGCATGTATTTACAGTGTAACGACTGGGGCTAGAGAACATTAGGAAAGGAGAGAAAATCTATCTGATCCAGTGGGACCAAAAAACATTAACTGCTCTGGATCATTGTATGCAGTCTAGATCACAGTTTGCCATGGCAGACAATGGGTGTAATACAGACAGATGCCAATAGAAAAAAAAATTATTTCCAGATGGCTCAAGCAACAAAGCCAAGCCATATGTTCCTGATTTGGATATGTTCTATTTAGGAGAAGATGTTTTTTAAGTACAAGCCAGCCTGATCATTTACAAATGTAGAATCTTTTTTTCCTCCCTAACTAATTTGTCCATCAGGAAGAAATGTCTGTCTTCCTGTCTCTCTCTCTCTTTGTCTCCATGACACCTCCATTTCTTATATAGATATCATGCACTCGTAGCCCTAAGATGGTCCAGACAGCTAACAAAATTCAGGTTGCAACCCCTACTGCTGGGACAAGCATGAGTCATTCTGTCATTTGAAGAGAGCGGACATAACAATCTTGTACTTTTCTAGATTTATTATCTAGCATCCATTTATTATTCTCTAGTAATATATTGAAACCCTTTTAAAAAGCTGTCAATGTTGGTGGTCCCCATGACATCCCCATGGATATAAACGCCATAATTGAATGGAAAGTGCCATATAAAGATGTACTTCTTTTTAATCTATCCTGAATCTCCCACAAAATAGTGTCATTGAATGACCCTAATTCTAATGTGGTAAGGGAGAAAGAAAGGGTGTTTTTCCCTGTACCCATTTTGTGCCCCCTTCACCATGTCCCCCTCTGCACTCAAGAATATAGCAAAATAAAGAAAGCACTCATATTTCAGTTACAGGAATAGCCTCAAAAGAATTTGTTGTAGCAAAAAGAAGAAACGCCAAGTTTGCAAATCAAACTAAAGCAGAATGGCTCTTTTGCTGTTCATATGCTTTGAAAGATGAAAGACACAGAGCAGTTTAGTTTTCCAGCCGCCTACAATGTACAGTACATTGCATAAAAAATGTCAGCCTTGATGGTGAAGTTCAGGATAAAATGGTGTCAGCTAATTTAATCATTTACCATGAAAATACCAGTTATCTTAATCTTACACCAAGTTCTTAAGGCCGATGCACACTTTGGCGTAATTGAATCATGGCTCTGAAGAAAGGAAGGAATCACGGAAGAATTGTGAAGCTGAGCTCTTGAATGTTAGCTAAGCTAAAAATTGTGCTTCTTAGAGAAAGCAGGGCAAGGAGAACCTTGAAATTCCAGTTTAGAGATTATGTACACATGGTGTTTTTATTCTGTAGATATTAATACCTCCGCCAAGTCTTGGCTGATAAAGTGGCGCGGAGAGAGGAAGAGTGTTTTGGAGCGTTTTTAAAACAATAGGCAACTTGGAGTGCCAGTGGCCAGGCTGGATGTGGGATTCTGGGAGTCATAGTCAAAATAATCCCATTCCCAAGATCTGACACAGTATAGGGGAGGATCTAGTTTTGTTCTGGGGACAGAACAGAGCAAGAACTTGGGGTATGTGTAAGCCAAACTGACTGTTTCTCCATCTGGTTCACTCCTCATCTAGATGCCTGGTAAACTACTGCAGCCGCAACCTTGAAACAGCCAGGATGTCTTCATTTTCCATCAGAGCGAGAACCGTATAGCACTGAGACCAGAGCATCTGTGGTTGCACGTCCAGCCAGTCAGAATCCATGAACAGCTGCCAGGAACCGAGCAGCAGTGGAGGAGAGGAGATGCAGGAGGCAGCCAAAGCCTAACCTTGAAGCTCTTTTTTTTCTGAGTGGAGCAGAATGAGATCAGGGCAGAGGAACCCCCAGCACACAAGAAAACTAAACAGATTGACTCTCAGTGACTCATTTAGCTTCAGGATTGGACAGATCTCTCCCCTGCTGGCAATTTGGCTGAGCATCAATGGGCCAGATACCAGGATGAATAGCTTAAAATAATTAACAGGAGGGAGGGATTGAAATCTGCAAAACTGCTCGCCATCCAATTCTTTCCCATGGAATGAAAGACACAAAAACAAATTACATTTAGGTTATTAAATATTAAGTCATTGGATTTATCTCCGCTTGGCCCAAAGCAGGAAACTGGAAAATATTCAACATTGATATCATTGTGTTGATGGGGCTGTTTATCATTGAGTAACTGACTGGATTTTGGCAGGTCAGACAGGTCTTTGACACATGAATAGGGGTGGGGAATGCACTTGCAATCTTCCCCCACACACTCATACAAAAAAGAATAATTAATTCAGCAAGCAATTCCGGCATGCTTATGAATGTATACAAAACCAAAATTGCTTACATCCAAGAGAGGGTCTCGCTCGGCGAGTGGGACTTTCAACCTTGTATTGACATTTGCGGGCCTGGTTTTGCTTCCAGTGAACAAGGTGGAAATTTTGATACTCTTTCCAGGAGAAACAGGCTGAGATCCCGGAAGCAATGTAGACAGCACTTTGTATTTAATGCGCAAAACCAGAAGCAACAGGCTCATTTAGTATCAGTAAAGGTCAGTTAAAATTATAGAGACATCCTTTGGAGCAAATCCCCTGCCTTCTATTTGCATATTTATGAACTAGAGATTACGACAGCCCATTCCATTTATTAGAGCAGCGATGCTATAGTTAATAGTCTGTCAGGGTTTCCATTATAAACCCCCTTTTTTCAGGGTTTTAATATCCCAGCCACTTGAAATCATGTCAAGCAAGCAAGTCACTTTTGTTAAGCCAGGTGCAGTCATTTTCCCCCCTGTTTGTTTTTGCTTAATTTAAAATTAAAATAGATTTAAAGGAGTTTGGTCTTCTCTGACTTCGAAGGAGCAACAAGAGAATGGGAAGGTTATTTTTGTTGCTTTCCCACCTTCATCTCTGTGGCATGTGGGAACAAAATAGTAGTTCTCACATGTGATATGCCAAATTCTTCTTAAACTGTGTCAAATTTATTTTGAGTTGAACCTGTGGATTATTACATTACCTATTGCTTAAATCACAGATCAATTAAACTAGACATTTTAAAAAAAATTCAGGACAATCTTGTACGTGTTTGCTGAGAAGGAAATCCTATTGACTTCATTGTGACTTATTCAGTGATAGGTTGATAGGATTGCAATCCCAATAGACTTTAAACCATCTATATTTGCTGCTTTTACTGTTCTGTTGACCAACTTTTCTGAGAAGACTTTACTCCTGTTTTGCAAATGGAGGCAACCCTGCTTCAATGGTAGAGGGAACTCATATCCCACCTGAATTAAACATTGAAACTTCAGATTAGGGGCTTCCAATGAACTTTATTATGCAGTTGCCCTGTTTTATTCACCAGATCCTAGGAGGGCCCAGAGCAAACTTAAGAGTCTTTGAATATAACACTCACATGCCTAGAACAAGTCTGGCCAGTAGATCTGTTGTAGTCAAAAAAAGTAAGTTATCCCATTCTGCTCCAGAAGACATTGTGTTACATTTGTAAAACATCCATGTTTTCCTCCACTTGACCCTTCAAGGTTATTGTTATTTGTTAATTGAAAAAACAGGGAATAGCTGGAAAATGCTTTCTATGTGGACACACCCTGGATTACTGAAAGGACAGCTATATGTATACCCAACAGTATTTCTTTTGACTTCAGGAGAACAACTCAGAGTACAGTACTGTATAGCAATTTCAATGCTTGTGTGTAGCTTGAATGTGTGATTCTGAAATATTTAAGCAGAAATTGTTGTAAGAATCGCAGATCACAACAGGCTGTTGATCAACAATTAAACACTCTGCCTCTGACACTAGCCAGTTGGATGTCCCTGCCCAGTATGGCAAGATGGAGATAGATTTATCCCTTGTTGCTTGTTTTAGTAACCACCTATGATAATAAAAGTATTGGTGTGTGGACATAGTCTTTTTGGGAATTAGTCTGCCCATATCATCTGAAATCAAGGGAACATAATCAAGGATTATTTTTCCAGTGACTGTGGCAAATAACAGTCCTTCTTAATTTTAGTTTAGCTAAAATTCAAGAGCCCAGCTTCACAATGTTTTGTAGTTTGTGTTATGGGCACAGTTTCCACTAAATGTGTTTCCACTAGGTCCCATTGATTTAATGTAGCTGTAAATGACCTTCACAACTTTTGACTGGCTTTCGGGGGGGGGGGGCTTGGCTTTTGATGGTTAATTTCATTTGCAGTGAATGTTTTCAGCCTTGGATACATGTTTGCAGATTAAGCATCCCCACCCCCCACTTCAATCTGGAAAAGCAATAATAGGCAAGTCCTATAGATCTGATTGAGGACTATTTGTCTAGCCTCATTGTGGTCTCTTGATAGCCAAATATCCTAAGGCTGCAGAGGCAGTTCTAAATATTTTCATAAGAGCTAATAAATGGAAGACCTTTCTATAAAAACAGCCTGTTCCCCTTCATACCTGGACAGTCATCTTAAGGTATAACCCTTCCTGTTTCTTCTCCCCACTTCTGGCCATTGTTCCAGAAAAAAATCCTGAGACTTCAACCAAAGAATGAGAAGAAATATGAAACTTGGAAGGGCAACTATGAAGTAACAAGGGAAGACATCAAGTGTAAGAATGTGTCACTGGAGACCAAAGGCAAGATCATCAGCACAATTGTATTTCCAGTTACTAGGTATGAATATGAAACTTAGACAATGAAAAAGCTGAAAGGGAAAAGATTGATTCATTCAAACTGTGGAGCTGGAATAAAGCTTTACAGACACACTGGACCTCCAGTAAGACAAACAAGTAGACCTTAGGACATATCAAACCTGAACTCTCTCTAGAATCAAAAATGAAAAAACTGAAGCTGTCATACTTGGGGAACATTGTGAGAAGACAAGACTTGCAAGAAAAGACAATAATGGTAGGAAAAGTTGAAGGCAGCAGGAAAAGGGGAAGACTCTATAAAGGAAGGCACAGGTTTGAGTTAGCAGGAGGTGTACAGGACTGCTAATGACAGAACATTTTGGGGGTCACTTGTTCATAGGATTGCTGTGGGTCAGAAGCAATTTGAAAGCAGATAACAACAACACAACTTCTTTCTTTCCAGTGTTGAGACATGGATGCATTCATAAATAATGAGACTGATATAAGGGTTCAGAATTAAGTTTTGTACCAGATTTTTGGACAGACTTTTCTCCACTAGATGCAATGAAGCCAGATTCTACAAATGATGCCTTCTGATCTCCAAACATTACTTGTAGTGTACAGATTCATTCAATTTTCTTTCCAGATGAGTTTTAATCTATATAGAAGAAGCAAATGAGTTTTGTACACATAAGGCAGGAAGCAATATCATGCCAGAACTATGTTAAAATATATATACGAGTAGGATAGGGTATGCGACAATGTTTTATTTAAACTATATTAAACCTGAAGGCCAACTTGGCAGCAGTGTTCACTGCATACTTGCTTTGCTATACATTGTTTTTGTTTTGCAGTGGGGGGGGGTGGAATGAACATGCCAGACAGAATCTTAATGTGTGCCAGAAGACTAATTATTATATAATTAGGCACAATAGGATGTGTGTGCAATTGAGTAATAACATTCTAGGTGTGTCAGACAGGTAATGTCACTGCCAACACTCATTTAGATATGAATTAAAATTATGCAATGATTTACACCTTAAGCAATTGTTGGAGTTACCATCAACAGTTTAAAGTCTAATTACTTTAACGAATATTTCATAGTTTGTTTTGTGTGTTTTTAATTATGGCTTCTCACCAAAGGAGAAAAAAGTAGAACAGTCACTAGCCATATAAGATTGTGTCTCTGACAGCAACAGGATTTGTAGTGCTTCACAATTAAAGTGTGTCTTTACCCATGCACGCACGCACGCACGCACGCACGCACGCACACACACACACACACACACACACACACACACACACACACACACTTGATAAACAGCATGGAACTTTGATCATAAAATTACGTTTCAGGGAGAATAACATTGAAGAACTACCCCTTCCTTATTCATTCACCTTTATTTCAATTCTAATCATACTTGTTTGAATTAAGCCCTACTGCATTCACAAAGACTTGTTTCCTAATAATTATGTTTAGGCTAAGTTTAAGTATAAAAACACATCCTGCTCAGGGATCAAAGATGAAATAAGTTGCCAAAATCTTATTACTTGTGACTCTTCATGACTAGAAATTTCCCCATGGCTATTCCTTGCCACAAGAAAAGATTCTTCCCCAGCAGCAGCAGCTTCTAGAGATGGAGAGAAAAGGCTTGTCTTCTCTCAACAAGAAACAAGCAAGTAAACACCTGGTTTTAGCTACCTGCCATATTGCATCTTTGATGGACTTACAAGCACAAAGCTAAAACCGTAAAAGTAATGCCTTAAGACTTCTTGGATGGGAGGGTATGTCCATTCACTTATTGCCTAAAATACCACTAATGACACAATAAACAGAAAGCTGGGTCCAGATCTAGAAAAACCTGCACCAGAATCTCTGTTCAGCATTAAAACTTGTGTCATTTTGAGCCACCTACTTTCATCTGATCTAACCTAAATCATAGGGCTGTCATCAGGGTAGAGTGGATAATCCCTAGATATGCTGACATGTGCTCTCTATAGGAAGTGAGACATAAACACAATTATTAATAACCTTAACACCAAAGGCCAAGGCAAAACTTGGATGAAGTCCACACAGTGCACTGTATGACCTTTGATTCCCACTGTAGCACTATAGCTTATCTTGTTCTTATCCTACGATATCGTTGTGGCCCAGATTCAGAGTCATCAACAGACTCCAAGTCCTGAACTGCATATCTGGCCGTCTCCCTCTTCCTTGCATAAGTAAAGCAAGTTGAGTCATCTATCTGAAGCAAGGGAAAGAGCTACCTTCTCCCTCAAAGATGGCTCAGCAAGGTCATAAAGATGATGGTGATAAAATGTTGGGAAACCTAAGATATCTGTGTTGTTTTTAAGGCATTTAAGAACATTAAGAAATGCTTGAGATAGAAATGAAGAGATTGGAAGAGAGAATAGAGCCACAGATTAATGAATTTAAGTATCAATGATGGTTAATTGTAAATTATTTTTATATATATAACAATTACATCCTCGAAAGAATGTCAGTTTCCCTAGTTTTCCTAGAGAAAGGTCAATTTGCCTGGATTACCTAGATAGGAAGGCTATATCTATCTGGAGTCAGAAATTCTTAACATTATAAGAAGGTGAAGTTCTATAATAATGTAGGAACACAGAGATTTGTCTCATCAAAAATGGGAGAAAGGTGTGTCTTTACTAGAAAATGACAGGAGACCAAAAGGGAGCTAATTTTTGTGTATTTCGTTATTACAAAATCCTGTCTTTTGCTTATGATCGCTTTTATGGCACCTGGAGAAAACCTTACTCAAGAACCACATTTTATGGAAAGAAAAATGGAGTTCGTTACCACTGGTTAAAAGACTAAGAGAGAAACAGAAAGTGGTCTTCGGAAGTGAAAGAAACCTTGAGAGGAAGCAGCAGAGCAGACATGACAAAGAAGAAATCCTCATACCATAAAATCTATACTGCTGTTCTTTATCCCACTTTCACCTGAAAGGACTTCAATGTGGCTGCACATTTACTTCCTTCCAGCAACGTAAGCATGTGTGTTTCCTCTTGAAAACTGCTGAGCCATATGCTGGTTGGATCCTGCATATGAAAACAATTCTGTGAAAGCAGTCCCCCTTGCACATCTCCCTCCTGACCACCTGGCACCATGTAGAGAATCTTTGGGTGGGTCAGCTATGTTCTGCACAACACTGAAGCGCTGGAACGGTTAGGTTTTTGGAGTGCAACTTGCTCATTTCAGAAAACTATCTTTGGCTCTTCCTCCTTCCTTCCTTCCTCTAATTGGTGAGTGGTTAAATCAAACCCTCATGCTTGCTAACCCTATGAGTAAAATGTGACTGGTTCTGAAGTGAAAATGGGAACCCTTAATGTTTATCAAATGCTCTGCATATGGTTTCCCGATACAGTACAAGCTGAATTATTGCTGACTGAAAGTTTGCTGGAGATAATGACCCAAGTCTCCTGGAGATGCAGAGCCTTGTCCTCCTGCAACAGCCCTTCTATTTAACCAGAAACTTCTGCTGTTTCTGAAATCTTTCTGTGCACCTGTACACGTGGCATGAGCTTGAACTCTTGACCTCCACCAGTGCCTCACTGAAGTCTGTTGAAGGAAGTGAAAATTATTCACAATGTCTGCTTCAAGCTTTTGGTCAGATTCAATTGTATATACTAATTTAACTTTGCCACTGGAGTAATAAGCCACGTAATTTATTCCCAGCAAGAAAATGTGTTGTGAGCTAGAGAGCCACAAATTAGTATACTTAATGTGAAATGGGAAGGGATCTCCTTTCTTGACCTGGCTTCAGACAATTCCCTCATCAACAGAAGATGGAACGATGAGCAGTTCGCTCACCTGGATGTAGCAAGAGTAGGGTTGGGGGACATGTTAAGAAAGCAGCCTCAGTCACTGATACTTTTTGCCTTTTTGGACTACAGTTCCCAGAATGCCTCAGCCATCATGGCTCTGCTGGCTATGGGGCTGTGAGAACTGTAGGCCAGAAACACAACGTTTTGCATCTGTGCCTCCAGCACACTTCAAGAATGCCTCTATCACTGGAGCTCACCCCTCTGCCTGCCTGAGGACCATTCATGGGGACTTCGATGAACCATATAATGCTGACTCTCAGCTAAAATGCAGGCCTCTAAAATAAAATTTACAAAACTATAACTGGCAAATTGTATTCAAAAGTGTTGGAGCACTAAGAATTAAGTAGAGATTTTCAGCACAACAGTTGCATTACTTGGAATACGCAGATTTTTGTTATAGGTAATATGTCTTCATTTGAGTGTGTCGCATAAGTGCAACGTTTCATAGCCTGAATCTATTGAAACCAATATTGACCCATATAAATATTTGGCATACAAAATAGTTTCCAGGTATGTTCAGCATATTTTAATCAGCCGTGTCTCACGGCAATAGACTGTGAGGAATATTTTGTGCCTGTGGAGTAAATTGGGAATCCATTGAGATTCCTAAGGGAAATAAAACTAATGATTCTGTACCATCAAAGGATGCCCAGATGCCAAGAATATTCCCCCAGGGACCAGATTTGCCAGGCAGGGAGGTACTTTGTGCCAGCAGAGCTATTGACAGCAACTGAAACAGAGCTTAGAACAGGGGCCCAGTTAAAATGACTACATTATAAGTTAATCTTAGACATATCATTTTAATGGCTGCTAAACAAAGGCCATGAATGGTGAATGAAGTGGGGGGGGGGGGAAGAATGTTAGTTCAGTTAGTAATGGGATGAAATTTTAAACATATTAGCTATTAAGCGGGCAGATGGTTCTCATACTTACAGCCCTTTACCGAGCAAAGCTTACTGATAAACATCCCTAGATATCTTTCATTGCAAAACATAATAATGTTCCCCCCCCCAATCTCCCAGGCTGTTCCATTGCACATAGATTTATGAAGACAGAAAGATCTTTTGCCAGTGGAAGTCTGGATTGTAAAGGTTGTGATGAGAGGGCAACCTCTGTACAGTGGTACCTCGCAGGACGATTACCTCTCAAAATGACGAATCCACATGACGACGTTTTGCAACTGCCATTTCGCTTCGCAAAACAGTGATTTCTATGGGGGAATTTAGTTGAACAACGATTTGGCCCGTGCTTTGTGGACCGTTTATTCGCAAGATGACGATTTAAAACAGCTGATCGGTGGCTTGATCTTCGCAAAACGGATGTTTTCAGGCCCATTTGTTTGCAAGACGGCGGTTAAAAACAGCTGATCGGGGCTCGCAAAATGGCTGCCCTGTGGGTGATCTTTGCAAAATGACAAGGTATTTTCCCCATTGGAACGCATTAAACGGGTTTCAATGCATTCCAATGGGGAAATGGTTTTCGCATGACGATGATTTCGCTAAACAGCGATTTTCACGGAACAGATTATCATCATCATGCAGGGCACCACTGTATTCATTGAGCTGCTAGAAACACTGTGATGTGTACATTGTGGTGGTGAACGGAGACTTAGAGGATCCAGAGTCTAGTCCCCCCTGAGTTACTGAACTCATTGCATGACCTTGGGCCAGACACCATAAAATGGAGAAGACTGCCATTTATGCTGCATTAAGCTCACTGGAAGAAAGCAAGAAATAAACATAAGTAATAAATATTTTATTTATTTATTTCTTGAATAAATAAACACGCTAGCATATGAAATTAAGACCAATCAACAACATATTACATTCTTCCAGTTTTGAAGAGTCTGTTGTGTGAGTCTAAGGCAAGGGAAGGTTGTGGGCCACATTCAATCTCCCCCCAGATTCCCTCTGTCCTCTACAACAAGTTAACACCTTTGATTGTTATGCTTCTCCCAGCCCAGGAGGTGAGGAGAGACATATTTGTTTAAGGCTGAAACTTCATCTTCTTTTATGCTGGAAGTTCTAGCAGAAGAATTCTGTCTAACCTTGCCCTGGGGACTTGAACCCTTCCTGATCAGCTACTTGGAATACCACGATGTCAAGTGAAAGGTTTAGTGTGTATGCACACATGCATGCGCACACATGCACAAACATCAAAGAAGGTGCCCATTTCTCGCCTGGGCATTAATCCTCAAGCCTTCTTCCTCAGTGATACAGAGAATTGGAGCAAACACCCATTCTCATGGCCACCCTCTTTCAAAACAGAGGGCTATCCATAGTGCTCTTATTCTGCACAAAAAGTATGTGAGCTCACCCCTCATTTGTTAGAATCACTGCTATCTCAGATAATTCTGGAACCGTGAGGGGAGGGGAGCCGAACAGTCCAGGTGATTTGCCCCAAGGTAATAAAAAAAAGCAAACAAACACATTTGAACTGACAAGCACAGTTGGGTGTCCCACTATATCAGGGATTCTTTCTATAAGAACTTCAGAAGAGCCATGCTGGGCTGGACCAAAGTTCCACCTAGTCAATCATTCCATCCCTACCGTGACCAACAAGATGCCTCTGGGTAGCCTGCAAGCAGGACATAAGTAGAAATCATCTCCCTGTTCCAGGTTTCCCCAAAAACCTGTACTGTAGCCTCTAATACAAGAGACAATATATAGCCATCCTCATTTTATCCAGCCCAGAAAGCCAGTGATAGCATCATTCTCCTTCAATCTATCCCTTTATATCATTTGGGAATTAAGATTACTTTGCCAGCTCCAAGGTGCCATTTCCATTGTGCTGGTTAACAGGGCATCTTCTTGAAAGGGTGACCATGTTGGAAAGCATTGGGCCACATTAATAAACTGGAATCAGGCTGATCCTATCTTTGGGCAGAATAAAGCAAGCATCTCATACAGCAGATGGGGTGTGAATATGTGGAGTTAGCAGTTGTGGGAACCTCTAAGCTCTACCTCAAGGATTCTTTGGGTGTTCTCTAGTTTTGGATGACAAAAATCTACATGGTATACAAGCTTCTTGGGTTACCTCCTCAGGAAACCTCTAGCTTTCAGATGTGATGGGAGTAAGATTATTGAAGTAAGATTCAACTGCCAGTCCAGTCACTTTCTGTATGTGGAATGTAAAGAGAGCACCATCTTGTCCTTCACCTCAGGCAGAAAAATGCCTTGGGCCCATTTTGACCAGAATCCTTTTGGAAATGTTAAATGTCCTTTAAAAAAGCACAATGGTTATTAAAAAGATTCCTGAGACTTTAACTTTCTCTTCTGGGATAGTTTTATTTTCCTCATTCTGTGTTTTCATTTTGTATATGTGGCCAAAAGGCCTTGAACATTTGCCACATTGTTGACATCTACCAAGGATGACCATTAAACATTTTTATTGCTCCTATTTTTATTTCAGATGTCTTATTAGTAAGGCTGTAATAAGCTGTAAATAGACTGTGCTAATGTTCTAATACATGAGGATTCTATGTTGATGCCTTGTGAAACTCAAGGAACTTGAACAATTTATATAGAGGTCAATGTAGAAAATGAAGACTTGCTCTTCTTATGGCAGTGATTCCCAAGCTTGGGCAACCCCAGTGTTCTTGGACTGCAGTTCCCAGAAGCCTTCACCACCAGCTGTGCTGGCCGGGGTTTCTGGGAGTAGTAGTCCAAGAACACCTGGGTTACCCAAGGTTGGAAGGCACTGCCCCACACCAGTAGTCTCCAAATTTGGGACCCTAATTGTTCTTGGACTATAACCCTCAGTTATAGCCCTAGCTAGCACAGTTAAAAGCTCTAGTTGGCACAGGCAATGGTCATGTCTTCCAGGAATTGTAGGTCAAGAACATCTGGGGCCCTAAAATGGAAATTTTCTATTCTAGGGCAATATCTCTATTGAAGCTCACAAATGTGTGCAATCATCTCTTGTTGGGTTGGACACAATATATGCATTCAGCTGCTCCGCCACATAATACTACACATGGGGTGCCTAGGACATGTAGAGTTTAGAAATAACGTATTACAAATAACCAGTGTGAGTCCCTGAACATCATGGATTCTTGAAACCAGACAAGCAGTACTGCAAGCTGAAGAAAGCATCCACCAGGTAAAACTATTGATTTACCTTTAATTTGGCTAAAATTGGCTGCTCCTGGTGGTTTAACTAAATTTTAATCCCAAATTTTGATGGAGGCTTGTCATGCTTTTGTTACCCTGCTCATTTCCCCTAGCCAAATAGAAACTATTTGAGTTTCAAGTGAAGGCACAAAGGGGGGAAAGAAGGGGGCAGAGTGCTGACCATCTTTTGTTTAGAGAGGTGGGCCATAAATTCCACACCACTGGCTGAAGAGGGGACTGAAACCACACCCTTCCCCTACAAGTATCTTTCAGATTGCAGGTGACATCCATCTCCATCTAAGATGCTACACCCAGCACCCAACAGCAGCCACGAGACTTTGGGGACCTTGATATAAACAAAAACATTTGGCGCTACCCATGAAAATTTGGTGCACAGCCCAAGGAAGATGAATTATCATCAAAAGCTCGCTTTTGTTTGTTTGTTTTGTATTGTTTTCTCAGTGGTTCAATAAAGGTACCACCTGTTCCAGCACAAATAACAATATTACTTTCAGCATGTCACTTTTTGTTGTAATGAGGACATACCCAAGTCATTTCTGTTTGTTTCTTCTAAACATCAATAGTAACACATTGTGTTTCTGTACAAAAAGCAGTGTTTATTTTCTGTTTCAAAAATGTTGACTTTGAGGGATATTTCACCATTTTAAGTTGTTTTTAAAAAACAACTTACGTTATTTAAAGATAATAGCGAATGAATTAAAACATTAGTAATGTGTTATGAATGAGTGTGTTTTAAAAAAAATACTGAAAGGTAACACATGATGATTTTTCAAAGTAAAAGCCAATGTAAAAACCATTAACGGGATTGTCATTTCCAAGTTCTAGGGCTGGGAAGCACAAGGGCAGCCCTGATCAAGTCAGAAAGAGTGCACTGGATGCATCCAGCCTTGAGATGCAAACCTAGGCCAGAGAGTGCCCTGAAGCCCTTGAGAAAAGCATAGGCTTCCCCGCGGATTCATGTTGTTATGTGCTGTCAAGTTGCATGCCTTCCCAAAACTCCTAACAGCCATGTAAGAGGTCATGTTCTAGCCAGCTCCTCCACCCTTTGCCTTTGTTTGATTCTTGTCGTTTCCTGTCTATACTATATAAAACTTCCCCTTTCATCCAAAAGACTTTGAAAAGCAAAACATGCACAGGTGACACCACAGGCTCTGTCCGTTGTCCTGGAAAAACAACACCCCACAGGCTTCTGCCTTCTTCTTGCTGCTCTTACTCAACCCACCAGAGTCTTCCCTACTTCTCTGGCCTGAGGTTGCCAGACCTTGTTCATGTGCCTAAACCTGCCCTCAGGGCTGCCTTTTTTTCAGGGGACACTTTTCCCACAAACAACTGCCCAATAACTACATTTGCCAGCAAGGTCCTCTTCTGTGTCCCATTGTGGCGAGCACTACTCAGTGTAGAGACGCATCTTTCTTAGCTGCTGCAACCTGGTTCAGGAATGCTCTTCCTTTAGAGGCCCAAGTGGCACCAATAGTGTCTCATTGTGTCAAAATGGCCTCATAGTGTTACCATTTAAAAGCCTGGCTGTTCATCCAAGTGTTTGGGACCTAGTGAGATTATGGCTTGGCTTACACATTCTTATATTATGGTGGAGCGTTCAGCCCTGCCCTCACCTGTCCATCACAGCTGAGCAGTGGAACAGCAGCCAATGAGGGGACGGAAGGTGGTGCTAAAGGGGGAGGAGCTGGGATATAAATGGGGTGTGTGTGGAGTATGTGAAAGTAGTTTTGGAGAGATGTGAGATTACTGTGAGAGAGTTAGTGAGTCTGTGGGCCTGTGAGCCAATAAGTTAGTGAGAAAAGGGTCTGTGTGTCAGTGAGAGAAAGATATTGATTAACATCTTGTGATTTACTTATTTTATTGATCAAATAAACAAGTTTTAGTTTTGAAGCAACACTTGTCTCCTTAAATAATTGATACTGAACTGAAGTATTGGTGGCAGCAACTGAGTGGAAGAGTGAGCACCTCCTGGAGGCCTGAGATAGTAGAGGCTTCTGCGCGCTTGTTACCTATGGGTTTGAAGTTGATGAGTCAGTTGTTTCATTATTGTTATTTAGGTTATGGTGCAGTTGTTTCACTGATTACATCCCGCCTTGAGATCTGCAGACATAAGGCAAGTTAAAAATATTTCAGTTAGCCAACCAAACAACCAATTAAGCAGCCAATATGTATGTATGTATGTATGTATGTATGTATGTATGTATGTATGTATGTATGTATGTATGTATGCATGCATGCATGCATGCATGCATGTATGTATGCATGCATGCATGTATGCATGCACGTACGTACGCACGCACGCACGCACGCACGCACGCACGTACTTACTTACTTACTTACTTACTTACTTACTTACTTACTTACTTACTTACTTATTTACACCCCACCCATCTAGACACAAGTCTACTCTGGGCGGCTTACAATAAAAATGGAATAAAAACAGTATCATAAAATAAAAAGCAACAATACTAATATGGTTCAGGTTGGTGGAAAATAAAAATAATCAAGTGATGACAGGAGGGAAAGCCTGCCTATAATCTCTTCCTCTCCCTAAACCGTACCTTTTTTTGGATGTAATACGGACTTCTCAGTCATGAGCTGACCCTGCAGCTGTGAAAAAGGTTTGCCTGAGACGTAGTAGGTCTCCTGCCCAATGGTGTCATGGCCCTCAATGGCAAATATTTGGAATTACTATTTACTTTTAATAGTGTCTCAAGCTGGGAAATTCCCCACACATCCCTGCCAACTAGGATCATGCCAACTTACTTAAATAGGCACACCTGCACTCATTACCCCTTGCCCTCAACATCAGAAATGGATTTATCAGTCTATTTCCAATCCTCATCGGTTTTGTATCTATTCAGGCATCAACCCATTCTGACACATTTCCAGGAAGCTTGCATTTATTTTGTGTGCATACTTTGCATGCATTTCTATTCACAATTTTTCCTAAGCCATGGAATTTGGGAGTCAAAATGCCATTGCAAAATTTGGAGAAGTGTGTAGCAGATAAATGTGGTTTGCATCTGCACATTAGTCCTAGCAAGTGTGAATTAGACCGGTTCACTTTAAACCGTATTCTCCCATCCCTTCCAGGCACAAAGTACAAATGATAAGGTGCAACCATCTACAAACATGGACATTAATTATGCAGCCGTACACCCACAGCACAAATCCTACTCAACTATCTAAGCTTGCAGTGAGACCACAGGTGGTACTTGGAACTGAAAAGGTAAGAGAACTGCGTCACTCTCCTAGGTTCCAACAACAACCCAGGGTCAGGGATCAACATGCCTATCATCAGGCCTATTAGGATGTACACTGTCTTCTGACAAATATATAAACACAAAACAAATAAAGGTGTTTGTGTTTTTCCACAGTGACTATAGGGCAAAACAAAGGATCCAGAGACATTGGCAGGACAGAGACACACACACCCCTTCCCTCCTTTGATCCCTTACATTAAAAATGGCATTCAAGCACTGCAATTACAAGTAGGGAAAGGGAGAGTAAGGAAGCTGCTCAGTTGGCGACAATGGAGAAGGAGAGCATGCTCTTGAACCTTCGTTATCTTTCTTGCTGCAAAATTGCTGATCAAAAATCCAAGTTTAGTGGCCACAGCACTACAAACGCCTGACCCAGGCCACAGGAAGGGCAAGTGGGAAGAAAGGGCAAAACCAATATAGAGAACAGCAGGCTTTCTGCATTTTAAGAAGGACTCAAAGAGAACTGTGTCCATTTAAAGTCCCTCCCTACCTTCCATGGGATTTAGCAGCTGAGGTTTCTTCTGGTGGCTGGAAAAAAGAAGAGGGGAAATAAAAATGAGACAAGAGTACCCAACTCTGCAGACTGCTGCTAGCGAGAACACTTTCTGCCCTGCCCGTACCATTCAGTCCATGACCTGGCCTTGCCATTTGTTTTTCATGGAGAACTCGCAGGGCACAACTCCATTACATATCTAGACAAGGAACTGGGTCAGAACATTATGAAAAGGACATACGGGTGGTTGGGCAGTGATGTACTGGTCAAATTGGAAATGCACATTCTCATTGTTACAGTCCTCATAGCCAGTACCTTCCTAAAGAGTGTCCAGAACGCAGACCGATGTCTCAGTCTATACCAACAAATGGGGAACACATGTTTTGTAAGCGAATGGCTTTTAATTACCCCTTCAAGGCCAAGGCACCCTCAAATACTACGCAGTAAAGCCAGGACAGCTTCAACAACTAGCTGGGGAATTCTAATTTTTTTCCCCAGCTGCTCTGAGGATTGCAGCTATGTTCAGAGCCAACAGAGAAGTCAGGGAGGCAGGGAGCGTCCCAGTCTCTCTGTCTCAGAAAGTCCTGGAACTTTGACCCTCAGAGCACTGGTTGCACTGCACCTCAAACTGTGTGTCCATATTCAGGCATGGATTGAGTCAGAAAGCCTATGCATACTCTTGCCTTCCTCTAGGATCCATGCGATGCCATCCACGCTTGAAACTGGGGTGGGCAAAGAATACCCTGGCAAACTTACCTGCATGTTAGTCTGGGAGCTGAAGATGGGCTAGAGGGGTGACACACCACCTGCCCTAATGGATGAGCTTCCACTGGACATCCTGGCTGGAGAATTCTGGAAACTTTGGTCCTCTAGAAAAAGTAACATTCCAAACTGCAGTGGGGTTTTTGGGACAGAGGGAAACTCTATTTGCTAAGTATGATTGTGGCCCGCCCAGTTTCAGCCACCCATTCCTGAATTTTTCCTTAGAAAACAAAACAAAAGCAAGAAACAGAGCACCATGTCAAGTGCTAATAAATGTGTCTATGTGTAGTAAATAGCTAGCCCCTAAGACACAGGAAGACAATAGCTTTGATTATCCATCTGGATCAATCTGGATAAGTTCCAGGCTGCTTCATTACTGGCAGTCAATGGCATTGCTTTAATGGTATTTATTTTATCCTCCACATTATTAAAATGGCTTTTATTCTGCCTATTGAATTCCAAGAAGGCTTTTGTTGCCCTTTGAGAGCCTGAACGTATTTCAGTTTTAGAAAGATTGTCGAATTTGACCCAATGCATGTCAAATGGGTCAAACGCATTTATTCAAAATTCACTGCTAAAAAGAATAATCGTAGATTCTCTCTCTCTCTCTCTCTCTCTTTGTCATCCAGACTGTAGTAAAGAAAACAGGTTTCTTTCTTTGGGTTGGATTTTTTTTTGGCCCTTGCTTCTTGTGAGTGGCTGAGGTTGGAGGGAGGCAAATCAGTGGGGGGGGAGAGAGCATTAGTCCTCCTAACGCAACCACTGCTTATGCAGAGAGTACGTTAATTTATAATTTTCTTTAAACTCTCTTCAATTGGCCAAATGATGTCTCTTTTACAGGAATTCACTAAGTGCTCAGGTTTAGTATTTGTTAATTGAGGTAAAACTCTTAAAGCCATTAAGCAATTTAAATGTAGCTCTCTTTCAGCAATATCCTTTATTGGATTCCCCCATTATCCTTTAAATATCTTGGTGAGCAAGGGGATAAAATTAGAAAGAATTTGTTTGCTTTAAATTGCCAGCCTCTGCTTAATAAAACTATTAGCTATTTAGCTAATTGGACGGCTCTTCCATTATCATTAATTGGCAGAATTAATACAATTAAAATGGTAGCTTTATCTAAATGTTTGTGTTTATTTCAACGTGTACCCATCAAGCTCCCTAACATGTTTTGAAAGCTTTCAATTCCCCAATTAGCTTTGTGGCTTCTCAGGGTTAGAGCTAAGATTAATTTGGAAATTCTGCAACTTCCCTCACAGTCATCTGGGATAGCTTACTCCTGCTTGTAAAGTTACTTATTATAATAAGTTATTCCCTGGTACAAAACTTCCTGTCAAGTTGCCAGAGAGTAAATCAAGCACATTAACCACAAAGCCGGACGAACCATAACAGTACGAGCTTTTCTGGAAGATTGGTTCTTTAGATCAGAGTCTAAAAATGCTCCTTTTTTGGATTATAATTCCCAGAATTCCCCAGGTAAAATGTGGTCAGTACTGGGGAACACTGGGAACTATACTTTCTCAAACTAATTTTCCCAAGCTGTAGTGTTTGTGTACTAACAGCCCAGTTGCTGTATCAAGTCCAGGTGTACCACCTCAAATTAAGTTTATCTGATGCCAGTAAACTTATTCCCCTACCTCAATGGTTCCCAACCTTGGATCCCCAAATCGTCTTGGATTACAGCTCTCAGAAATCCTGACCTACTATGTATGCTGACATACAGATACAGATGGCCTCTCCAGCACTGCACAGCATCACACCTTTGGTTTCAAAGCAAGTCATTCTGAGTAGGGTTGTACCATTAACCAGCAAGACTATTCCTAGCCAGATCCATGAGAAAAGACTTATCAGGCTTCCATAGGTATTGCTCTCCAAGTGCAACCGATCCACAAGCATCACTTTAAGACCGGAGCCAATTAAGATCTTCTGCTACAGTGTAATTATCTCAAGGGTATAGCTATCTGGAGTGACACTCAACATCCCGCTTCTTGTTCCAGTCTCATCTAAAATTCTCCTGCTCTGTGTGTGTGTGTGCGCGTGTGTGCGCATGCACGCGCACCCACACCCACACCCACAGACACACACACACACAAAGTGGTCAACCCTTTGCTATATCAAAGAAGGGCAGTTGCCCTTTTCCGAATAAAACTGGAAAAAATAACCTCGGGGAGTTTTTTTTTTTAAGGGAAATTATCCTCTCCCTGTTCCCAATATTAGGAAAACAGGCTACTGATAACTTCCCCAGCAGACACAACAGAGTTGCTGTTCCATGCAGCATTAGTAAACATCTTTCTTATGAAGGCCATTTCCCCACATCACTTTCCAAGATGGCTTTATGTTGTCAGCCTCATGCGGTGAGCACTTCTTCTATATGCGCCCTCATCTGGTGACAGCTAGCATTTACCATGGCAGGCAGTCCTTTCATGCTTGAACCTTTCACTTGACACAATAAATAGCAGCTGTCGCCAAGTGCTTCCATAAACATTTGCCCTGCAAAACTGACAAGGTAAAAGAACCCTGTCACACCTTTCCCTTTTTGAAAAAAAAATGCATTGTGTGAATCCTTCCTGAGTGTGACAGAGCAAGGAGCCTGGCTTCAAGATCAGAACAAAGTAGGGTTCTCAGATGAGACAGGAAGTGGAGAAATCTGTCAGTTTTGCTCCACCCTATATAAAGGTTTTTAAAAATGTAGCATCTTTCCATCCCAATCGTGAGATTTTAGTTAATTCTTCAAAACAGAACTGAAATAAAAAGTTGAGCTATTTCCCCTTTTACCATTCTCTGAGCGTTAAAGACAAGGTGCCTCTTAGGAAAAAAAAACACAAACCCTAGAAATAAGAACAACAATCAAATCAGTTTTGACTTATGGTGACCCTTTCCAAGGTTTTCATGGTATTAAGTATTCTGAAGGGGGCTACCCTTCTCTTCTGGGGGCATTCTGGGACTATACAGCTTGCTCAAGACCGTATAGCCTGGCTCTTCCACACAGTGAAGGATCAAACTCCCAACCTCAGGCTCCTTAGCCAGATACCCAACCCACTTAGCTATCCTTATCTCATCATCAAAATATCTGAACACGCCAGGATTCAAATCCAGAATGTTAAGGAAAGACCTGGGCCTGGTTGTAAGACTCTCTTACAATTTTGCCTGCATCCAACATGTTTTTACATACAGTTTCTTTGAAAGTAAAAACTTTGGAAGAATTTCCATTCAGGATACAAAGTGAATTTTGGAAAATTCTTATAAAAATGAACTGAAATGGAAAGACCCTTCTCTTCAGGCACACATTCCCTTAATACCTAGTGGTCTGAGAGGGATTTTTTAATGGATAGTTGTGCTTTGTTTTAAAAGTTTTAGCTTTTATTTTATTACTGTTTTTAATGTAATGAAATGTAACTGTTTAATTCTTTTTTAATATTTGTATACCTACTGTTTGTAGCTTCTACATGTTGTCTTTTAATGATGTAAGCCTCTCTTAAGGAGAAAGGTGGGATAAAAATATTGTAAATAAATAAATAAAATTAATTACGTCCCATCCTTAGATGGGGCTCAGTTTCACTTGCCTAGTTCTTCTTACCCATTGCCAAAATTTAACATAGCACTTTAGAACATTGTAATTCTTCTAATTCTTTAAGAGGTCATACTTAATTGTTCCGGAATGTCTCTTAATCTATAATAACAATAATAAAAGTGTAGAAGTTCTTTAAAGAACTTGTGCAGCCATTTCTCCATCATGTCAAATTTTGGTTTATAACTGTAATGACAACAGGCAAGAAAATATGACGTTGGGTTACACAGAATTGCAATGATTTGCTTTCATCATAATAAGTTACTCAATTGCTACTTTAGCCAACATTATTAACACAGATAGATATCCATAGCTAGTTCCCCCCCCTTCCCTTCTCACTTTCTCCACATGAACAGGGACGATTCCAAAAAAGAACAGTTTCTGTTCACATGTAGACTCTCCTTGAAAGCAGGAATTGGGGGTGGGGGTGGGGAGAGAGCAGGGAATGGATTCCTGCTCAGCGGGACACACTAAACATGAGCAAGCACCTCTTCAGAGCCATGCCTGCTCAAGTGGTAAAAGCAAGGAGAAAAGAGTGCAAGGTAGGTGTGCCTCTCTAGCCATCCTGACAATACCAGGTAAAATAACGACTGTAGGGCAATTCTTGGCAAATTGTGAAATGTCATGGTAGGCTGTGGATGAAAACCTGGTGATTTCACAGCAGCCAATTATTGAGATACAGGGAGTTACTTACAACAAGTTTGTGCATTTGTCCATCCTGGCCAGGAATAGATAACTTCAGATCTAGAGGCCAATTTTGCCTCCTTAGGACTCTTTATGTACCAATTCCCATTGTGGTGTATTGGATACAACAACAGACCAGAACTCTGGGGAACAGGGTTCAAATCCATTTAGTCTCAGAAACTCACTGGGGAAGTGAAACTGGTAAGATCACCCCTTAAATATCTCATTTACCTTGAAAGCCCTATTAGGGTGACAAAGTCATTTGCAACTTGACAGCACAGAACACACAGATACACACAGGACTCTGCATTATATATATATATTTTTATTGTACTGGCTTTTATACGGTTTTACAGGGTTAGTCATATATGTCCATGCATATGTGTGTGTGTGTTACATCTTTGCATGTTACTGTATTATTTTTTCCATTTTAAATTGTATTGCGCCCAGAGAATGTTTTCATAGGCGGCATGATGCATGCAAATGATGAAGTGATGACAATTGTCTCATTGTTCCGTGATCACTTCTGCAAGCATCAACAGGTGACTTCTTAGTGCATGCTGTAACAGGGTTCTTACCATGAGGAAGGGCTGTACTTGCTCAAGGAATAGTGCCCGGGCTGTCCTTGCAGAGGTTCTACAAGGCCAGTCTTGGAAATATTGCAATTTGGTGCACTTTCTGATGTTTTGGAGAGTCAGGGATACAGTGGGATGAGCGACCTGTGGCCCTCTACATGCACCTATACTGTAATTCCTGTCTCTCTCCCTCCCCCCTTGCCACTGGTTGAGATGGCTAGTGCTGATAGTAATTACAGCCCAACAATAGCCCAAAGGTGACATGTTGCTAACCTATGGCTTAGCCCCTATTCATGTTGATGACCCAATGATTCACTTCCATATACATCAGCTTCCACAGGCAGCCTGTGTCTCGTGCTGGGGGAGTCCTCACTATAGAATTTAGGGGTGAGGTGCTTGCTCTTGGATCATAGGGCAACCTCCCGTAATAGCTTCCTGTGTTTAATATGAGAAACCAAATGAATAGGGAAGACACGGGCTGCATTATATAAATGTAAGTAGCTTGTGATTTTTTTTTTTAAATGAGAGTTTATGCAAAGCCTTGTGCAAGAACTTAAGCAAAGAGAGGAACTACTCTGGATTTTGGATCACTCAACTCTTCCTTGGAGCCAAACCATTGGAGATTGGGTCAAGCCCAGGGGCATTTGTAATCTGCCACTGTGGCAACAACACATAGTGTCTGTTTCTAGATGTTGCAGCCGGGGGACTTTGCCAGGAAAACTCCCTATGTGAGAGTAACATGTAGCCCAGCTTCAAGCATTACACAGTGACTCCCTATGAATGGTATGTATCAGAATGTGAAAACCTATCACAGGTGGCAGGATTCCCTTGGTGCTTTTAGCATGAAAGCCAAATGCACATCTTTCAGAATAATATTCAACAAGATGCAAAAGGATGCACACAGTTTCACTTTTCTTATTCGTATTAAACCACCACCTACTCTGTTTCAAGGTGTTTCTTGATTTCCCACCCAGCGAGAATCTCATTCTGGCAGAGCCAAATATCCCAAGGAAGTCTTTGTGTCTTTGAGGACATCGTATTAAAGTCCTGGATTAACTGAAAGACTAATGCAACATGCGTACCCTGTCTCAACAGGATTAATTTACACATCAGGCTTGCTCCTTGTTCTGCAATTATAACTCCAGTGGCTAAATGTCAGCTCTCTCTCTCTCTCTCTCTCTCTCTCTCTCTCTCTCTCTCTCTCTCTGTCTGTCTCTCTCTGTGTGTGTGTGTGTGTGTGTGTGTGTAGAGGAGAGTTTCTATTCATTATCTCTCCTTTATCTGCCATTTGATTTACATTGGCTTGGGCTTTTTTACAAAATAAATGCATTCATAAACCAGATGTGATTAAGGGCAGACAAGAGTTTCATGTGCTAAGAAGAATTCAGCCCAACAATTATCTTAGTGCCAAACTGCCATCTTGGAGCAATTTCAAGCAAGAATGGGAACTTAGGAAGCAGTTCAGTGTTGAGCCAATCCATTGGTCCACCTTACTTGGTTACTGCCTGTTCTGACTGGGTTTCAGTCCACGATCTGCCCTAAACCTGCCTGGAGACACCGTGGATTGAACCTAGGATTGGGTTCAACCACTGAGCAGCACTGCTTTCCACAGCTCTCTCTTCTATCCTGATACACACACATTTTAACTTTCATCAGGGCAGATAGCATAAATCAGAAGAAGACTAAGACTTGGAAGGGCAGCAATGAAAGAACTAGAGAAGATCATCGAATGTAAGGATGTGTCACTGGAGACAAAGACCAAGAATATCCACACTCTTGTATTTCCAATCACCATGTAGGGATGTGAAAGCTTAACAGTAAAGAAAGCTAACGGGGGGGGGGGGGGTAAATTGTTTGAAAGGTGGTGCTGGAGGAGGGCTTTGTGAATACCCTGGACAGTCAGAAAAAGGAATAAGTGGGTCCTAAATAAAATCAAGCCTGAATTATCTCTGGAGACAAAAAAAGATGAAACCAGGGCTGTCCTACTTTGGACACATCATGAAAAGGCAGGATTCTCTGGAAAAGACAATAATGCTGGGAAAGGTTGACGGCAGCAGGAAAAGAGGAGGACCCAAATTGAGATGGGTTGACTCCCTACAAGAAGCCAAAGGCTTCAATTTTCAAGAGCTAATCAGGGCAGTTGAGGGCAGAGTCGTAAGTCAGAGGCGACTTGACAGGACATAACAACAACAAAGCCATGTTTTGTTGCAGATGAAATAGGCATTTTAATACATTGTCACCTAAAGTGTTGTTAACAATATTCCTGAGTTTCGGCCTCCTGCCATCTACAATTTTTTGCTTTCTTTTGTTTTGTTTCTCAACAGACAAAAACTGCAACTCTGTTCCATTTTCTGTTGAGCTCCTTTTTGTCCCACACAATGTAACATATGGGGGCGGGGGGAGAAGGACTCACTATATTTTTCTGGTTCAAGTGTGATGAAGATAAGCTGGTGTGAGTTCCTAGAAGAGAAACGGACCCTCCCCATGGATAAAAGCAAGAGAAGGCAGAAGACTTATAACCTGAAGCTCTGCCACCTGCATAAGCATTATTTTATTTACAATGACTATGAGATGTACTGTTTGCAAAACTAAAAACATGTTGTCGTTTCTTTGCAGGTAGTCAGGATTCCCTTAAAAAGTGAGAATTCAGTAGTGGGTAAATGCATAGCTACCCCATAAACAGTTTGTGTTTGTAAAGGTAAAAGTAAAGGTTCCCCTTGACAATTGTCCAGTTGTGTCCGACTCTAGGGCATGGTGCTCATCCCTGTTTCCAAGCCATGGAGCCAGCATTTGTCCTGTTTGTACACATTTCTAATTTGCTTTCCTGTGGTCTGAGTAGGGTGGATGAAAATGAGAAACAGAGTCCAACCCTGCTGTTGCTTTGTAGTGAGGTGGGTTGATGGGAGGCGTCCGCGCTACTAAAAGCGAGGTTGGGAAGGTGCTACGCCTGGCTGCAAGTGGTTGTGTCCCATGTGTTCTGTAGTGTGAAAATGAAATGAAAAGAAAGCATTGCACTTTCGAGGAACTTGGAGAGTGAGCACTACACATTTGATGACAACCAACACTGGGCTCCCTGTCGAAAGCTTCTCAGAATTGGACCTTTTCTCAAAAGCATTCCTGAAGTACAAACACAGTTGAAATGCATCCTCTGGAAATGCTACCAGATACATGTGAAAATAATGGATCCTGTGGCTGTGGGCGTGGCCATCCAAAGGGCAGAAGACCTCGGAAGGCAGCACATGCAGCACCTGACCTGATGAGGTGAAGACACCAAGTGGAGATGCTGATTTAATGAGAAGCAGAAATGGGAAGACCTGCCTGGTGCAGATATTTACAGGCGGTTCATTAAAAGGCCCTCAGAGACATCATTCAGGAGTAGCCAGTGTCAAAGAATGATGTAAACAAAGAAACCATTCTAAGAACCTCTGAAGCACTCCTGAGAGATGGACCACATAATCTGTCAAACAAAGAGAGAAGCACAGTTTGGTTGCACAGGCCAGCCTGGTCGCAGTGTGGTAACGCGACTGACGGAATATTTTTCCACACTGGGCAAAATGTGGTGAGAAACCATTTTTAAAACTGGCAGAAGGTCCTGCTAATCAAAGACTTAACACACATTGGCACCGTTCAACAGAAGAAGACACATATTCCTTCTCCCCTGGCTGTTACTTTTGCAGTAGAGCAGTGGATAAGAAAACCAGCAGACGGTGCACCGTGTGTGGGAAATTTACTCACAGAGTCCATCAACGTGACGTGCTTTGGTTGTCTGCAGGGTGCCTGGCACAAAGAATGGCCATTCTTTAGGGACATTTCCCTTAGCAGACACTATTTTATTATTAAAATTAGAAAATTTTCCTATCAGACCATTAAAATGAGGTTCCCTTGCAAATAAATACCGTAACAGCATCTGAATTTTTCAAGGTACATGTTGTTGTTTTGTCTTGAATCTGAAATATTAGTATTTTTAAGACGAACATTTTGCAGTCATTGTTATGTTATAGGCTGCCTATGAAGAATTTTTTAACAGGCTGCATGTCTTTTTATATTTTCAACACATTTCTAAAAGGGTTTAAGCTGTTTCTAATACATTGGTTTAATTGCTTCTAAATAATAATAAAATTGAAATGAACTGAAAACTGAAATAGTTTGCAAAAAGGGACAGCAGGCAGCTACTTAAAACAACCATTCCATTTCTTGTGAACCTGTGTTTTCTGTCACTGGTATTATGGGATGTTCTTGTTTTTGCACCCACAAAGGCTCCTGAAGAGCTGGGGCATTTTCATACCTCACAATGCATTAAAAATCACATAGGGTCAGAAAATATATGGTCACACTGTACAAGTCATACTATATAAGTTGTTTGTTTGTTTGTTTATTGTTTTAAGTTGCCCGGAAGAAGGTTAAATTCACTGTGATGAATATGATTGCTATTATCCCAAAGATCTTACTTGCCTGCTCACTGCCTCTCTGTTTATGAAATGCCATAACAAAAGTGAGCTCACGCTTGTGTGCTTCCACTGCGTGACGTTCCTGTGTGCCAGATGGGCACTTTCATGACTGTATGAGCGTGGATTATTTCATTTCCTACATCTGGGACTCCAAATGGCTGTGCAGAATGCCACAGGAGAGAGAGGCAAGGCCTTTTTCTTCTTCTTCTTCTTTCCCCTGGCTGGGGAAAACCTCGCTTCACATGGGAACCCGCTCAGTCGCAGGGCATGAGGAAGAAGGGATGCCCCATGTGGCATCAGAAAGTTCACGTCCAACAACTGGAGGCCAGAAGGGAAACTTTGAGAACCAGGAACAAGGCAGAAAAACAAACAACAATGAATGCTGCATGTCAGCTGCAGGGAAAAGAAGGGGAAGGGAAAGAGAGAGGGTGGGAGGGAAGGGGTGCAGAATGGGAAAATAATGAACCACAAGCAATTTCTCAGCTGCCCATAGAAGAGGATGTGTTTGAAATGTTGCATTGTTACAGCGGGGAGATGCTGTGACCTTCAGACTGAGCTCTCCATACCGCAAGGGGTAGGCATGGCCCAAGAGAAACGGTCTAAACAGTGGTGGCATTTACCGTATTACCTGGATTTCATTTTGCCTGCTCTCTGTCTGGAAAGCCTGCCAACCACAAAGCCTGGCCAGATCTCACAGTGGACTCCTGCAGCATTATTTTAATACGGATAACTTCCTTTCCTTGCATTCTGGTTAAAAATGGCATGGTTGGTCAGGAAGGAAAAGTGCATTACACAAAGCAAGGCTTCCATGCAAAACCTTATTTCTTTTTCTCAATCACTCTGGGAGCTAAATGGTGCATGCTGTTCCAATCCAGGACCAGCCCTGCTACTACTGGCAGCTGCCTCAAAAAGCAGATTTAAGACATCATGAAACAGCACAAACAATTAGTTACTTAATTTATATTATTGTATTTTATGGCCTGAGAAGAGAAGACTCCCTGGAAAAGACCCTGATGTTGGGAAAGTGTGAAGGCAGGAGGAGAAGGGGACGACAGAGGATGAGATGGTTGGACAGTGTCATTGAAGCAACCAACATGAATTTGACCCAACTCTTGGAGGCAGTGGAAGACAGGAGGGCCTGGTGTGCTCTGGTCCATGAGGTCACGAAGAGTCGGACATGACTAAACGACTAAACAACAACAACAAATGTTATGGCCAGGTATAGGGAGAGAGACATATGGGATTTTCTTTTTCATGTAATAAAATAATCTGTTTGTTTTTAATGCACCACAAATCTTCACTGGGGTGACAGATATGTGATGCTCCACCTCAGGCAGCCAAATGTCTCGGAGCAGGCCTTCCTTGCTCGCAAAACCATCTTGAATTGTACATTGAACAATGAGAGTAGGAGAAGGAGGGGACATGCTGCTTCTGCCCTATTCAGTCATTTCATAAGCATGTGTCGTCCACATGCTATGAGGGGAGAATGTTAGCCCTGCCCCCTTTCTTGCCACTTTTAACCCATGAAAATAGTTGAATGAAGATGGGAAGGCTGCTGTATCCATGTAAGCTCTCCATGTGAGACACAAACAATTTTTTTTAAAAAAATCAGAATTCTAGTTTATGTGGAGAGCCCACTCTGGTCTGATTCAGTATAGGTCAGCATCCACAGGCAGCCTGTGAGGCAGATACTACAAAATGTAAGAACGAGATGCCCCCCACCATGAATATGGCAGCCTTCCCCTCCTCAGACCGTTGCTTTCATGTGTTGAAAGCAACACGGGATGGGGCAGGATTAGCACAATTGTTTCATTGTGTATGGGAAACCCACACACTTTAAAAATGCCTGAACACGGCTTTGTTCATGGATACCATCTTCCTGAAATGGAAGACTATTCCCTCCACATACGCAATTACACACATACATTTGAAAATCGACTGTCACAAACATGGCAGCTACACTGCAAAAACTGAAATATGTGCTCTCTTCATAAGCCAGAAAAAAAAAACTCATCGAAGTCGGACACATGAGGTGGTCCAGCTGTGCTCTTCTGCCAAGACTAGGCAGCTGCCCAAGAAAATACAACAGCAGGTGAATTGACCATGTCAGGCACAAGACAAGGCAGCAGACACAGCTTTTGACATGGCTGGCACTGCTTCTTGCAATCCAGAGGATGGAAAAGCCACTTCTTTTATTTTTCATTGACTCCCAGAATCCCTGAGTTGGAGAATTCTGGGAGCTGTAATCCTAGTAGTAGTACCAGAACCAGAATGTTTCCATTGGCGTTCTGCTCCAACATGTTCTGCTGTATTCAGTAAGGTGTTTTTTGGATGAACAGCCAATTCTCAGTGGGAAGGCATTGCTCTGTTCACCCTAGGGAGGGCCCATAAGTCCACATCCCTGCTTGTAAATGGTGTCCAGGCCACTTCTTACCTGCTCTGATTTTCACAGATGATGCAGTTTCAGGCAGGGCTGTCCCCTTTTTCCCACCAATTGTCCACTGGCCCCTCCCCCACCACTTCTAAAGAAAGTACGTCTCACCGAAAAGGTTGACATCCCTATAGTAGAGTTGCTATTCTTCTTCTTCCTGTGTATTTAACCTCCTATCACAAAAAAAGCTTGAACCTTAGTGTCGAATTTAATTTGAATATAGATTGTACACATATCAGTAGGTGTGGTAGAATATCCTGGATACTACTACCTGTCAAGGCGTTGCATGATAGTGTGGTATTGCCAAATCTCGTGTACTGTATATAGAAAATTAGTATGTATTCTCTCCAGTACAACTTCCTCTTAATGATTTTGATTTTATTTTCAAAGATTTTATCCTACATTTGTAAACTGGCTTCACATAATTTTATATTCCAGATGAATCTGCCAGTCTTAGATTTATTAATGCTTTTTAATGCTTTTTTTTTCACCCTTACCCCCTCCCTCAACTGCCATTGCCTTCCATTTTTCTCTTCGTATCTCCTTTTGCACAGGCAGATGTGGGATTCCTTTCTTAAAACATGTAATTAAAGTTGTGCATCCGAAGATGCACATAAACCCTTTAAAATATGGGGTGGAAGCAGAGCATCGGCTCCCATCCTATGATGTCACAACCAGAGCCTGATACTGTCACAGTACCCACCCGCACTGGATTAAAACAAAGGGGGAAAAGCACTGCAGTCTGAGTGCGGGTTACAGAGTCACACCTGTTTGGGGCCAACCCACAGGAAATGCACTTTCTCCGTTTTTTTTTTTTTTTTTTTTTTTTTTTTTTTTTTTTTTTTGCAAATGTGTAGTTCTAGCCAACAAGAAGTAGATTTGGGACCTGGGAGATCTACTGGTAGTCACTTACTGGTAGACAATCCCGGGCGAGATGAATGATGGTCTAGCCATTTCCCATTGAGCCAGCCATGATAAACAATTAATCACCAGCATCCTTCCGGTAGCCTTTTCTTCCAGGAATGTAAAATAAAATTGGCTTTGGCCATGGGCCCCCAAGAGATGATGAGCTGATGCTGATATTTTGTGATTATATCTGTGGCTGTGCAGATGCCTCCGTTCACAGCTGTTTTTAACAAAGCATACCATGAGGCACAGGACGCCACCCAAAAGATGGCTTGGGCTCAAATAAAGGGTAGAATGTATTTGAGTTTTTCCTTCTTGATTTCTCTTTCAAGCAGCAGATCCCCCAGATCATACTGCAAACTGCTTTTGAAACTTTCTTCAGTTTAAATGCAAGTGGGCAAGTGGCAAGACAGAGTACAGAAGAAACTTCTGTTGAGTGTGGGGATTCCCATAATAAAATCTCCTTGGGGCTGCTGGAACAATTTCCCCCTTCTTCGGATCCTGGCAAAGGGTTATACATAATGCCATGGAATAAAACTGTGATAGAAAGAGGGAAAACAAAACTGTGCTAACAAATCCTCCACAGGGTGTACGGGTGGCTTAATTTCTTTCCTGGCAACAGGGTCAAGCAATGAGAAAAAACTACGTATAATTTTTGTACCCTCAACCTCTGAATGTTAAAAGCAATCTGCCCCATAGGTTATAATCGTTGTTGTCGTTTACATCTTTTCAGTTGGGATGGGGGGGGGAAGACTTTCTGAAAAGATTTTGTGACAGCAAGTCAGAAAAATAAACAGCAGTTGCCTTCACGGTTTTGCATATGATATTTACAAACCAGAGCATATCAGTGTTTGCTTTATGCATTTTCACATCCTGCTCCGTTTAAAGCAGCAATTTTCTGCAAGGACAACAGAGGAAAAAAAACATGCTTTACACTGCTTATATTAATTACATTTTTCATTACCCGTCATGTTTTCTACAGGCTTGTGTATTATTACTGCAAAATGTAATGAAACAGAAGAGGGGAGGGGAGGGGGGAGAAGAGAGAAAGAGAATGGACTTCTGGGAAATTTTCCAATTCTTGAAATGCAATGTTAATTGAAAGCTATTTTTAGGTCAGCACAGATAGTGTGGGACCCACTGTCATCCGTCACTGAATGGGTACAGGCCAGGAACTGCTGTGTTTTGTTGGGTGTCTCACTTCCACTGATGAGGGGAATGGAGGAAACCTTGCCCCACAAAGGGATACCAACTCTCTCCAGTCCTCACACATAGACATCTCCAGCCTCAAGTGCAAATCCAGTGACTTGTTGCAAAGCGACTCCTCAAAACCAAAAGGATAATAAAATAAAGTAAAAATTGTGAAAGAAGAAAGGGTGCAGGGCTGGGCTGGGGCCCAATCCCAACAGGTTTGAACTGTAAAAGTTTGAGGAGGAGCTGCCATGACAGGAGGTCAAATTTAAATGAAAGCAAGCAGCTCTCTCTTCCTTGTGGTGGCGAACTTCCAGTTTTGGGAGGGAGCGGTGCGTTTGGAATCAACATGCAATCCGGCGCAATGGATTGGAAATGTGATCCTTTTAATTTATCTCTCTCTCTCTCTCTCTTTCACTCTCCAAAAGGCTGCCAAAAATCAATTATTTTAATTTGTATATAGCACAGGCATGTACTGATTCAAGTTTCTTTTGAAGTATGTTTTAAACAGCCAGCACACAAAGCCAGTCATTCTCCCTGATGCAGGAAAGGGAGGAGGGAGAGAAAGCAAGTTTAAAACATTGAAAAGACCACCAGTTCTCACAGTCTCTTTGATCCCAGCAAGAAGACACACAGAGCCAGTTCAAGCAAATCTAGGAGCCCCCTACCAGGGCATTCTACTGGAATCCCAAGAGTCAGCAGACAGCGTGTTCTCTCTTTCCCTTATCCGAGCTTTTCTGTTATTCTGTTGCAGAGCAGGCCTGGCCTGACTTCAAGTTTGCACTGTCCTTCATGCTTTTCCTTTTCCAGTGTTGTATTTACTAGAATTCCCCTCGAGGCTCTACCAACTTGACTTGAATGTATAGGGTAAGAATAGGATCAGCTTCAGGGCAATCTTATGTGTGCTTACTCAGAAGGCAGTTCCGCTGTGCTCAATGAAACTTACATGCTGCCAGGAGCGAAGCCTGAACACAGGAAGGAAATCCCCTCCGGATGTTGTTAAACATCACTTCTTATGATCCCTTGCCATTGGCCAAGCTGGCAAGAGGTGATGGGAACTGCCAGGACTGTATTAGCCCATGGCCAGGCCCGTAGGCTTTCAGGTATATTGTGAGCCATCCAGCACTTCAATCTTTCACCCCACTAAAGCTAACAGCTCTAGGGTGCTTCAGCAAAAAAGAAAAATTGATTGCCCCCCCTAGTCCCAGCAGGGCTCCTAGGCTTCCGGCAGAAGCAGGCCCATGGGCTGGTCCACCACAACATTACTCTCTACCTTCTGCCCACCACTACTGCTTCCCAAACTTGGATGCCCAGAAGTTAAGGGACGTTGGCTTCCAGAAGATCCAGTCAGTATGGCCAATGAACAGGGATTCTTGAAGTTGTGGTTCCACAACATTTGGGAATGAAAGATTGAAGACCACTGTTCTAAGAATGTCCATTGTATTGGTCTCTATTATGTCCCTACTATCAAGATTCATTGGTAGATTAGTAACTTTATCTCCAAAAAAAAATATGCCAGCTTCCTGTCTGGCAACAGGTATCCAAGGAAACTCACAATAAAAGTGTTGATTTTTATCAGGATTGCAGTGAGACTTGATGAGGAGAAAAAGCTCAAAATATCCCACCAGGTGCACTGCAGTCTCTATGAAAATCACTCCCCAACTCCTTCTACCAATTTCCTTCTGTTTCTGCACTTAGGTAAAGGTAAAAGTAAAGGTAAAGGTAAAGGTAAAGGTTCCCCTTGACATTTAGTCCAGTCGTATCCAACTGTAGGGCGCGGTGCTCATCCCCGTTTCCAAGCCGTAGAGCCAGCATTTGTCCAAAGACAGTTTCGTGGTCACGTGGTCAGGGTGACTAGACACGAAACACCGTTACCTTCCCACCGAGGTGGTCCCTATTTATCTACTTGCATTTTTACATGCTTTCGAACTCCTAGGTTGGCAGGAGCTGGGACAAGCGACGGGAGCTCACTCCGTCGTGTGGTTTCGATCTTACAACTGCTGGTCTTCTGACCTTGCAGCACAGAGGCTTCTGTGCTTTAACCCGCAGCGCCACCACGTCCCTCCGTTTGTGCTCTTACACAGTTGCTAAAACACCAGATCTGGTTTGGCCTTCCATCCATCCATTTCCCTCTCCCTCCTCCCAGCTTTTTAATCAGTTAATACAGGATTAATTCATTCTCAACCTCCTGCACACAGAAAATATTGATGGTCTTAAAAATTATTAACAGAAGCAATTAACCTGTTCTTCTTCACCGCATCTGAAAGAAGCTTCGTTTTTCTTTATCTTTTTTAAAACCAGCGCTACCCAGTGTAGTATAGTGATGAACCAGGACTCTGGAGACTAGGGAGTGAATCCCCATTTGGCCAAACTGGGGGAGTGGACTTGGCAAAACCACTCCTGAAATAGCCTACTTACCATGAAAACCCTGTTAGGGTTTTTATAAGTCAGTTCGATGGATCTGCAGAGCTGGAAGAGACCTATGGTCCACCGAATGCAGCCCGTGTCAGGGGGGCACAGCGGGAAATCAAATTCCAACCCTCTGCCTCCTAGATTCCTAGGATTCCAAAACCACTGAGCTATCCAGCAGTTTCCTGCTGATCTGTTTGTTCGAAGAAGTTTCAAGACATAGGTGCTGTGTCCTATCTACTCATGTTATCATCGTTATTATTTTGAACTCATATATATCAGAAGTAACATTCACTTTGATTTGTTTTATTCAGATAAATGAGCCATAAGTGTTCACTTTGGCACCTGGGGCTTTACTGCTCTATTGAGTAAGCTCTGGTCATGTGAGTTTGGCATACATGGGAAGAGGATGGAAGAATGGAAACTGCCTGGGTTTAACTGCATGACAACCATGTTGGTTTCATGCTGAGGCCCCACCTGGTTTTTATTTTCTTCTGCTCTGGGAGAAGTGGCGGAAGGCTGTCTATGCACACAGGGTGGTTGGTCTCACCCTCCTTCAACACCTAACACTAACAGTTCATGCCCTCCTAGCAACAAATACCTGCACCCTCTAAATATTGGTAACCTGGACCAAAGCACCAGTCACTCCAACCTCGTTACGGCTCTGTAGTAAGGTATCTTCAAAGTATTATTTCAAAGAAGGAAGTGTCAGCTTAAGTGCAGAAGCTTAAAATGACAATTAATGAATGAATTAGAGTGTTTGTTCACCAAAACTAGAGCAAACCCATGGCAAAGAATAGGAATAAGTTGTATAAATCCACATTTGCATCAATCCCCCTGATTCAATGAGTCTACTCTCTTTTGGGCTCACCATTGGATTTAGCCTGAATCAAAACTAAGTTTCAGACACCAGAGTCTCCACAGAATAGTACAGAAACTTATCAAGGATGGAGGCAGCTAAATAACATCCTCTGTGGCACAACATTTGCTAGAAATAAATGCTGTAGCTGTGGCACAGAGTAAATCAAGGGCACTGTTCAACCAAAGCTGATCATTGCTCAATCTTCTGATCTGAGCACACACTTCACTCTCCAGCTGAAATCAATTGGACCGTTAAGATAGAACATGTTTAACACTGAGCAAATCCCACTGAACTCAGCAGGACTTACTTCTGAGTAGACAAGCCTAGGATATGAATCGTGGTTCTCTAGATGGTAGGTAAACTTATTTCAACAGGCAGAAAGACGGGACCTCTGATGTAAGAATCTTATCTCTGTTCTGAATTTTATTTTAAAAAATCTGTGAAATGCCAAAACAGCCTGGAATACCAAGCCCATCCCTAATGATCATGGACAGATCTTTAATTCTCGGCTCTACTCTGCCTTAAGTAATCAAAACTTCTACTGGCCTGCATCTGAAACGTGCAAGACAGCAAGCAGAACCTACAAATAACCCAGGCAGAGGTAGATCAGCTGAAATGGGCCTGTAGGAACACTGAAGGTCCCAGAATCACCTATATAATGCTTTTTATTCCTTCCATGCATAGAGCAAGATCAGCGTGGGTTTTACCTGACTATTCCTGTTAGATTAAAAAGAACTACTTCTCTAACATCTCTGGTGTTTAGATAGGAACAATAAATCATAAATATATGCTAACATGATTTCCTCTTATCTGACACAGTGAATTAAGACCGTTGAGCAAAACATTTATGGCAGAAATGACAAACGCTCCCTTTTAGGTATGCAGCATCAACACCATTAAGTTTTATGATAAAGAAATTTTAAAGCTAACGCTAGCAATATACATTAGCGCACAAAAATGTATTTACATGCATGCAGAAACAACACATGCACTGGGTGCACACACAAAGATGTATTAATCATATGCATTAGTGGAAGGTCTCATGAAAATACACAGTGCCTGAAAAGAGACAGTGGGGCCACCATTCTGAGGGCTGAGTGACACGTTCTTAGAAGTGGGAATTCCTGAACAGCTGAAAGCATTTGATTGCCAAACAGGAGCTACTCTCACTCCATGTAGTTTCCAAATCAGTATGCTTTTAGTATTGGCTTTTGGGAGTAAACAAACACTTTATTTGCAAGTCTGATTTCTCGGGCACAAAGGTGGTCCCTATTTATCTACTCGCATTTTTACATGCTTTCTAACTGCTAAGTTGGCAGGAGCTGGGACAAGCAACAGGAGCTCACTCCGTTGCGTGGATTCAATCTTACAACTGCTGGTCTTCTGGCCTTGCAGCACAGAGGCTTCTGCGTTTTAACCCGCAGCACCACCACGTCCCTAACATAATCATACTAAATCACATTAAAAGAATAATACAATACTATATACAAATAGATATCATAAAATTGATAAAACCATTGTAACTAACTAAATTTATCTTTAATTAATTAATTAATTAATTAAAACAACTTAGAACATCTCAGGTAACAGGTAATAATAAAAAGAAACTTTAACTAATTCTGTTTTAACTAATTTCTTAAAAACAGAGAGAAGGTGCCTCGTGAACCTCTGCTGGAAGTTTCTTTTAGAGGTACAGAGCAACAACGAAAAAAACCCAGTTCCTGATGTTCACTCTTATGGGCTCCTTAGGCATTACCATTTTTAATATGATGGACTGCAAAGAGCAGGTGCGATGGGTAGCTGTTTTGTAGGAGAGATATTCCAGCAGATATCAAGGTTCTAAACCACTAAGGGCTTTATAGGTGATGACTAGCACCTTGAATTGGGCACGGAAACTAGCAGGAAGCCCATGGAGATGTGCCAATACTGGTGATATGTGTTTGTATATGTTGGTACCTGTCTGGCCGCTGCATTTTGGACCTGATGGAATATCTGTATTGACTTTAATGGCGGCCCTATGTAGACATTGTTACAGTAGTCTATTTTGGAGATTAGCAGTGCATGGACCATGGTTAGGCATTTCTTATTCAGATAGGGGACACAGCTGGGCAATCAACTGAAGTTTTATCTCTTGAGCACTGTGATTTCAGTTTAATGATGGCTGTAATGGACAGTTTGTCCCACTAGCTATGGCTACGTTTGGACATCAAAGGATAAACTATTATTCATCTTGACATAAACAGCGAGTCTTCCCTTGGGCTCATACACTAGAACCTGCCAGCATGGCCAGAACAAGAAGTTTGGAGGCTTTTCATTCTGCTTTCAATTAAATGCAACTTTTGGGGTCAATCTTTTTTGGAAAATCTTAACAATGTTTGCTTTGGAACAAGCTAACTTCAAAGCGTAGTTTATGATATTGATTTCTTTCAACAAGTTGTAGCTAAGATCAACCACAGTTTAGGGTTTGAATATAACACTACACTGTGAATCACTGAAATTGGTAGCAAAAATCTCCAATTTCTGTGAGGTCACACTAGAGGATGGCAGGGAGATCTGTGTGTGTGAATGCAGCATGAGACTAGGCTCATTCTTGTAACAAGGAACTACAGCTTACTGTGCCATGCTACATATACTAATAACACTTATCTGATGAAATGTATCTATAACTTTTTGCTTTTGAAAGCCCTGCAGTAAAACTTCACTGACTTCTTCTGTTTGAGCTCTGTTATGGGAGAGACTGCAATAATGTGGAGGCTGCCGATTCCCTCTCAAAATGGGGTCACAGAAATGAGATTCACTTGATTGGATCAATATTTGGGATTTCAGGGAGAAGCAGGGATTCATAGGTGACTTTGAATTTTTTTACTTTAAAGTGTCCTTTTCTTTCAACAGTATGTGAAATGTCTTAAGATTTAGAAACTTGACATGTAACAGAGAGAATTAGTAAGTCAGAGGTCTTGGAAAATCCTGCCTCACTGTTGAGGAGTGCTAACCTAAATCAAAATAAATGATTTAGTGAAATCTTGCGTCAAAAAATGCCGAAGGGCTGGATACTGTGCTATGGCCATGTAAAAAAGAAAGTACACCCTCTTTGAATTCTATGGTTTTATGTATCAAGATATAATAACAATCATCTGGTCCTTAGCAGGTCTGAACATTAGGTAAGTACAGTCTCAGATGAACAGGAATACATGATATATTGCACCGTGTCATGATTTATTTTACGAAAATAAAGCCAAAATGGAGAAGCCATATGTGAAAAACTAAGTACACTCTTACTGCTTCCATAGGAATTAAGAGGCTAAGTAGCAGCCAGGTGCTGCTGACCAATTGCCCTTGAGCAATTGATTATTAGCAAGTGTGACCACCTCTATAAAAGCCGAAATTTTAGCTGTTTGATGGTCTGGAGCTGTCAGCTGTGTGTTAGCAAAATGCTAAGAAAGAAACACATCAGCAATGATCTCAGAGAAGCAATAGCCGTCAATCTGGGAACAGTTATAAGGTCACTTCCAAATAATTTAAAGTCTGTTATTCTAAGGTGAGGAAGATTATTCACCAATGGAAAACATTCAGGACATTCTTCTCAGGAGTGGACGTCCAAACAAATTCACCTCAAGGTCAGACTGTGCAATATTCAGAGAAATTACAAAAACCCCAAAAGTTACATCTCAGACTCTACAGGATTCATTTAGCATGTAAAATGTTAAAGTTCATGACAGTACAATTAGAAAAAGACAGAACAAGTATGGTTTGTTTGGAAGGGTTACCAGCAGAAAGCCTCTTTTCTCTAAAAAGAACATGACAGCATGGCTTAGGTTTGCCAAGTTGCATTTGGACAAACCACAAGACTTCTGGGACAATGTCGTTTGGACAGATGAGACCAAAGTGGAGATGTTTGGACATAATGCACAGCACCACAAACACAGCATATCAACATAAACACCTTATAATAACTGTCAAGAACAGTAATGGAGGGGGTCATGATTTGGGCTTGTTTTGCAGTCTAAATTCAAAGTATTCTAGAGACAATGGCAATGACAATGACACTCCAGCTAACTTTTGTTAGTATTGCACAGAAGAAGGCAATGGTAAACCACTGTGGAATATTTCTTATCTTGAAAACACCATGATGAGAAAAATCCAAAATGAAACAAGAGATAGTATTGGAAATTGAGACTTCCAGGTCAGAAGGCACTCAATCAACTACTGGGGATGAGCAAGGACAACTAATAACTGTGCTGTTGCTACTGAAGCAAATAGATTAAGCTGAAAGGATGCCTAGTGGCCAACATGTACAGAGGTGAAAATCTAATGCTACAGAACACATACAGTTGGAACACGGTACATGAGAAGTATGAACCAAGGTAGACTGCAAGCCATAAAGCAGGAAATTAAACATATAAACATTGCAGTACTTGGTGTAAGTGAACTAAAGTCGACACGAATAAGGCATTTTCATTCAGAACGCAGCACATATTATAACAGAAGGCCTGACTGAATAATATTAATCAGATTTCTTGGAAAACCCATCAACATAACCATCCTTCGATTCTATATTCCCACCACAGGTGCTGAAGAAGAAGAAATAAAAAGTTTTTTTTTTGTAAGTGAGTAGACATTGTCTAGAAGGGCGGGATAAAAGTCTAATAAATAAATAAATATACAAAATAAATAAGTGAAGAGGAAGAAATTGATTATTCATCAAATCAGAATATGCTGATAATCAAAGGTGTCTGGAACACAAAAGTAAAAACCAAAGCAGAACCAAACATTGTTGAAGAATTTGACCTAGGAGAGTCAAAAATAAAGCAAGATAACAACTTGTAGAATAGTGTTTATAGCAAATGCATGCTTCAAGCAACTGAACAGACAATTATATATATGGAGATCACCAGATGGCAAATATAGAAATCAAATAAACTACATAATATGTGCAAAAAAGAAGAAGAGAACAACAAAGGAAAAGAAGATGTCTCTTCCAGAAGATCCAAGAACTGGAAGGGGTTTTAAACCTAGATTAACAATGCTGAAAGATCAACAGAGGAACATGTCCAGGAAGAAATAAAAAGGTGGAGACAATATACTGAAAATCTATACAGAAGAGATGCACCAACAGATTCCTTTGAAGAAGAATCCTGTGATGATGAACCTACAGGTTTAGAAAATAAAGTGAAAACTGCTGTCAAAGTGCTCATAAGAAACAAATCACCAGGAGTAGATGAGATATTGATGGAACTATTTCAAGCTATAGAGACAGGTGGTGTCATAATCCTAATAAGAGTATGCCAAAAAATATGAAAACCAAGATAAGGGCCCACAGACTGGAAACATTCAATACAGTGGTGCCTCGTTTAACGATTACCTTGTTAAACGACGAATCTGCTTTTGCGATCACAAAACAATGTTTTAATGGGCAAAATTCGCTTCCCGACGATTGGTTCTCTGCTTCAGGAACCGATTCTTCACATTACGATGATCAGCTGATCGTCGGGTTTCAAAATGGCCACCCGCTGAGTAAAATGGCTCCCCACTGTGCTTTAGGATGGAATTTTCACTGCACAGGCATCAGAAAATGGCCGCCCTATGGAGGATCTTCGCTGGATGCTGAGGTATTTAGCCCATTGGAATGCATTGAGTGGTTTTCAATGCGTTTCAATGGGCTTTTTTATTTCGCTTGATGAGGATTTTGCTCTGCAGTGATTTCCCTGGAATGGATTATCCTCGTCAAGCGAGGCACCACTGTATTCCCTTCCCCAAGAAAGGAAACACCAAGGAGTGGATTATAGAGCTTTAGTATTAATTTCCCATGCAAACAAAGTGATGATTAACGTGTTGCAACAAAGAGTTTTACCTTATATGGAGTGATAAGTAGCCAATGTTCAGGATGGATTTCAAAAAAGGAGATTATATTGCAAATATATGTTTGCCAAGGAAACCTAACAAGGAATTTTAGTGGATCAGTGTATGCACTATAGAGTACAGCAAAGTCTTGGACTGTATGGATCATGAAAAGCTATGGGCTTTTCTAAAATACAGTGGTGCCTCGCTTAATGAGCGCCTTGGTTAATGACGAATCCACATAGCGACGGATTTTTTGCGATCGCATAACAATGTTTCTAATGGTAAAAAATCACTTTGTCATGATGGGTAAGCTGTTTCGCTTGCTGATTTCCGCATAGTGATGTTTTAAAAACAGCTGATCGGCGGTCCCAAAATGGCCACCGGGGAAAAATGTCCGCCCACTGTGTTTTTGTGCCAATTCCTCGCATACCGGGCAGCGAAAATGGTGGCCGTATGGAGGATTTTCGCTTAAAGGTGAGTTTTAAGCCCATAGGAACGCATTAAACGGGGTTTAATGCATTCTTATGGCCTTTTTCTTTTCGCATAGTGATGAATCCGGATAGCGATAATTTTTCCAGAACGGATTATTGTCGCTATGCGAGGCACCACTGTAAATGGATATGGCCCAACATTTGATTGTCCTGACATGTAACTCATGTTGTGGACCAGAAGCTATTCTTGGGATAGAATATGAATAAGAAGCATGGTTTCCTATGGGAAAGGTGTCAGACAAGGGTTAATTTTATTTTATGACTCTATCTGTTAAAAAGAAACAGAAATAATTTGCACCCTAAGAAAACTTGCCTGATATGAAGAACAATAATGCCATGAAACTTTGGGATTTATCTTGGTGCACAGCCTGATGAAGATGAATTGTCATTGAAAACTGGTTATCAACTTGATTTCTTCAGTGATCCAATAAAGATATCACCTACAAATGAATAAGTTAAGATATGTAGAGGACATCATTTCAGTGGCACAAAGCAGCAATTATTTGAAATGACTCAGGATGAAAGTGAAAGAAGAAAATGCAAAAGCAAGTCTGCAGTTGACTATTAAGAAGACAAAAATCATGGCTATAGAAGAACTATACAACTTTAATGTCAACAAGAAGTTAAAATTAGACATGGGGACAAATATAAAAATGGATCAGGATAGCCGTTAAATATCCCTGATTCATCAGATATTTGTTGCTTCATATTCTTGAGGTCCGGAGACCCCAATGAATTTGAAGCAATGAATATAACCCTTTTATATTCATCCCTTCATTCCCTATCTATTTATGCCCCTGCGGATCAGCTGCTAATCTCATCCCCAGGGTTGGGGGATGGCTTGGTTCCCCTTTCATCCCCTTTCCTCCTCTTCCTATCCCTGGTAAATAGTGGGGATGTTATAGATGTAATTAGAGATGGGCATGAACCACCAGTTTGGTGTTTCGTGCTGGTTTATCATTTGGATCAGTGGTTCTTAACGTGGGCGATAATGCCCCCCAGGGGGCGATTTCATTTTTCAGGGGGGCGGTAGAACGAAAAGGGGCAGCGTGGGGGCGCTGGAGCAGAAAGGGGGCAGTAGGGGGGCTCTGGAACAAGCCAAACCTGTTAAGATGGCTGCAGCCTTCTTACAGTGTGCATGAATATATATTTTCCTCCAATCTTAATTCAGAGTTTTTGTCTTGAAATTTTTACTTCCTGCATTGCGGTTTGTTTTTATGCCCTTTTTATATTTCTTTTTGCGTCTTAAAATTCGCTTGCAACTAAATCATTAAACGTTACATTTTTGGGGCATTTCATTTTCTTGTAATTGAATTTTGTTTTCAGGGGGTCATTGGATTTAAGTGTCATAAATAAATGTCATAAATAAATAAATAAATAAATAAATAAGAAAGATATCATCACCGCGTGGAGGGGGGCAATGATAACTTCCTCAATGGCTCAAGGGGGCGTTTCTTTCAAAAAGGTTAAGAACCACTGATTTGGATGAATAGGTGTTTGGCACTTTCCAGCCCCACCTACTCTGGGAGGCATCCACTCAAAGTCAGTGTCCAGAGGAGGCAGGGCAGGGAAGCCTGGACACTGCCTATGAGTGGATACCCACTGGAGAAGGTGGGGCTGGAAAGCATCAAACACCTGTTTCTCCGAAAGATAAACTGGAACAAACCACCAAGCCAGCGGTTTGTGCCCATCTCTAGATGTAATACATTTTAACTTCAACAAAGCTTTTGACAAAGTGCCCCATAATATTCTGATTACCAAGTTAACTAGGCAGGATAGAACAAATATCAGGTGGATGCACAGTAAGTTAAAGAATCATACTCTGGGAGTGCTTATCAGTGGCTCCTTATCAAACAGGGAGGAAGTAACGTGGAGGCTCAAACCTGGGCCAAGTTGTCGTCAACATTTTTATTAATGATTTGGATGAAGGGGTACGGGAAATGCTTATCAGCTTTGCAGAGGACAAAAAAATTGGGTGGAATAGCTAATACCCTAAAAGACAGAAACAACATTCAAAAATATCTTGATAGGCTCAAACACTGGGCTGAAAACAAGAGAACGAAATTTTTAAAAAAGGATAAAGTGCAAAGTTCTGTACCTGGAGGAGGAAAAACAAATCCACAGTTACAAGATGGTGGGTACTTGGCTCACTAAAGGCAAGAAGGATCTTGGTTGTAGATCACAAACTGAATATGAGCCAACAGTGTAGCATGGCTGCATAAAAGGCCAATGCTCTTCTAGACTGCATTAACAGAAGTACAGTCTCCAAATCCCATTAAGTAGGGGTTCCCCTCTATTCAGCACTGATTAGGCCTTAGACTGAAAGAACTGGACCCATTTAGCCTTGAGAAATGACGACTGGGTGGAGATATGATAGCTCTTTACAAGTACTTGAAGACTGTCATATAGAGGAGGGGCAGGATTTATTCTCAATCATCTCAGAGGACAGAACACGTAATAATGGGTTCATGCTACAGGAAACCACGATTTTGGTTGGAAAACATCCTAACTATTAGAGCAGTACAACAACCAGACCAATTAGTTTGGGAGTGTTCCAACGTTAGAGGCATTGAATAGAAAATTAGACAACCATCTGTCAGACCTGCTCTGATTTGGATTCCTGCACTGAGAAGGGGGTCGGACTCAATGGCCTTATAAGCCCCTTCTAAGAAAAAAATATTGATTCATTCCAAATATGTGATAGAGGAGAGCTTTGCAGGTAACCTGGACCACCAGTAAGTGGGTCTTAGAACAAATCAAGCCTGAATTCTCTCTAGAGGCAAACATTGACAAAACTGGGCACATTGTAAGAGAAGAGAAGACTCACTGGAAAACACAATGATGCTAGAAAAAGCTGTAGGAAACAGGAAATATGAGGTGGATTGACTCCATAAAGAAAGCCACAGACTTCAGCTTGCAAAAGCTGAGCAGGGCTGTTAATGATGGGCCATTTTAGAGGTCACTCTTTCATAGGGTCACTACGTCAGAGGCAATTTCAGGGCACATGAGAAATAACAACAGTCCTTTGACACTGTGCCTCATTCCTTTTCCTGGTGAAAAGAGGTCCCTAAGCTTTTTCACATATGTAACCATCTTGGTCTGGCAGTTGTGAAGTCACATTATTAATTGCAGGAAAAAAAAATGTGTGTCTGATTCTCCAATCCATTAAACTGGTTTTATGTCTTTATAATCCCAGGGAAAGTTCTGCAGCTACACCCACATAAAAGAGATCATAAATTAGTTTCAAAATGCAGCCCCTTTTTTTCCCCTGCTCCAAAGATTGTGCCATGCCTCTTCTCTGCCTTGCTCATTGTAAATGGGCACCAATTCTAAAACATTTTGAAGCTACATCCACATCAGTCCACATTCTAGATGTGTAGCCTTGTTTCTAAATTCCAAAAATGCCTGAAAATATTGGTTTTTCTTTTAAAAGTTCTTTCATTTTGTCCAAAATACTGTGACATTCACCAGTTCTTTACATTTACTTTGAAGGATGCTAAGAAACTCGATCAGGGAGGAGTGGGTAGCTAAGGAACAATGGAAACTCTTAGCTGAAGCCAACTGCTTTCATTTGTTAATTGCCTGGCATACATGGTGTTGACATTAGCTTCTTCTTTGCTCCCAATATGTTAAAATCTTCTTTAAAGTTAGAGGATTCAGAGGGTACAGCCATCATTTTTAAAACCCAGGACATCTCCTGGCTTTGGGAATAAACCCACCCACCCCAGCAGGGGTTCCTTGCTTTCTGAGATACAGGAATTTATTGATTCACCAACCTTTTCCTTGAAGATGCCTTCCTTAAAATGTTAAAGTTTAAAAACTGGCTTCTGTGCTGCCAGAAGGACCCCACAATAACACATTGTGGAGAGGAGAAAATATGGGGTAAGAGCAATTAGCCCAGAATGTAACAAATCTAAAAATAAATTGGCTTCATTTTCTGTCTCCCTTGCACCAATGGAGGCAGAACAACATTAATTAGCGTAATAGGACAATAAGAATTAAATTGGCTTGGTCACCAGACTTTTTGCCGTGCTGGGCTGCTGCTGGTGGTATTGCTATCCAACTTCAAAGATTTGGAAAGATGTTGCTGCCTAACGCTGGAGAATAGAAACCTGTTTTTCATCAACCAGGCCGGCCTGACAAATTAAGTCTGTGGAGCCATTAGATTAAGATAAGAGCTTATCTCCTCCACTGACATTTATTCAGAGGTTTTTATACTGCTCGACTAGTAATTAGAGTCGTTGAATTTTTAACACTGCCTTGTCCAGCCACTTGACAACTCCGAACCCAAAAATGCAGTATTTGAAAGGATGTTTTTAAATATCTTTTCAAATATATATTTATATATTTTAAAAACATTAAGCCAAGAATGCAAAATAATTAGCCTGGAAAGGTTCTTGTTTTGTTTTGTTCCCGGCTGAGTAGCATGATGCTAAAGCATGCCGACTAAGGTTCTAAGCGGAGATACCACCAGGCAATCACTGGCGTTCAGAATCTGTCAGGGCTCCCCTAACATTAAGCCGTTAGATAGCAAAGCTTAGGTATCTTTTCTCTCCAGGATCTATAATTTCTTTCAACCCATACATCTTGCAAATTCTAAGGTGTTACAAGGGCATAATCAAAACGGTAGCCCTAGTCATTAATGAGTGCTTGGTGTTTTACCCACCTAATTCAGTGTACAGGCTGTGATTTTTGCCAGAGACTTTCAAAAGGAATTTTCCTTCATATGGCTGATTTCATTGCAGAAGGTTTATTTTCCCTGCCCTAATTTTTTGTTATAATAGCAAACTGATTGCTCCACAATAGGCCAACAGATTTGATTTGGATGCAGACTTTGAAGGCTGCTTTAGATTAGGAGACCTTACATGCGCATGTGTTTTTAAGCAGCTCGTTTTGGGTAATTTGGAGATCAGAATTGGAATAATAAATTAGTCATTAAATGGGTTGATGTGTTATTTATGGAAATTTGGATGGCTTGTTATGACTGCATCCCGTTAACAGTCCCCACTATATTGTTTGCACCTTTCACTCAACATGCTAAGTTTGTTATCTTTAACAACATCTCTTTCTGTGCCTCTCAAAAACAACAGCCCCGAAAACATATTGGAAGAGAAAAATAGGAGTTCATCCAATGGATCCACGTGCATTTTCCATGTTCCTCTTACCAAAAGCAAAAAATAAAAAATAATTCATATGCCTATATCTTCATCATGATGATTCCCTTTATGTTGCAAGCATTACAGCAGTACACAGCATTATGTGCTGACTGGCAGGCATATGCCAGTCACACTGATACAAAGTGGGTGATACCCACTGATAAACTGAATGCAGCTGATGATTGATCCAGATTTATTCACTACATCGTATATGTTGCCATTTGTCAAGCCAGGCATTTGTGGCAGAGATTTTACTGCAGATCTGTACCCCAATGTATTCAGCATAATATCTAGCATGCCTCATGAAGGTTACTGAAGAACAAGTCAGGTCAATTTCTCTCCAGCTGGAACAACTCCACAGAACTGTTGTGAGGATAAAATGGAAGTGAGGTAGAGAGAATCCACGTGCTTCTTTCTTGGAGAAAGTCTGTGACTGAAATATGAGAGCTTGGAATGTTATTGTTAAAATGGAACGTCCTGTGTTACTCCTTCCTTCTGGCAAGCAGCCTTCTGTTGCCATCATCATTACTCCAACTGTACAAGACATTCCTTGTGTTATGCTTTCTTGCCACATTGCAAGGTCCTCGCCAGCAGGCCAGAAAAATATAGGGAAGTACTCTCTGGTTCCCTTTAGTGGCCAATTCTGTTATTGCCAAATTTTGACAGGTACAAAAGGTAAAAGCAAAGAATATGTCCTTTGGCACTTAAGATTCAGAAGACAGTAGCACAACGCCTGAAAATTTGCACCTGTGAATTGTCATAAGATCATAGAATAACAGAGTTGGAAGGGCCTATAAGGCCACCAAGTTCAATGCAGGAATGCAAACTAAAGTATATTGGATAGATGGCCATCTTGCATTCTCTGTAATACATACAATGTTGGAGAGCTCACCACTTCTCAAGGTAAATGGTTCCATTATCGTACTGCTCTAACAAACCTTCAGGAAGTTTTTTCTGATATTCACCCAAAATTTGGCTTCTTCTGCTTGCTTGCTTGCTTGCTTGCTTGCTTGCTTGCTTGCTTGCTTGCTTGCTTGCTTGCTTGCTTGCTTGCTTGCTTGCTTGCTTGCTTGCACACTGATTTAGTGGGCTGTTGCAGCTCAAAAGGGGCAAGTTGTTCAACTCACTTCTGCAGTGGTTGGTTTATTTTAAATTGTTTTTTTTTCATTCTGTGTGTTTATTTGTCCCTGCTCTTTTAAAATCTGTGTAGTTACTGTACTGTGTGCATTAGACGGTTTTTATGTAAGCTGTTCTGTGTACTTATTCTAAAAAGAAAAAGTAATGAGAGGGAGAGAGGGAGAGGGAGAGGGAGAGGGAGAGGGAGAGGGAGAGGGAGGAAGAAAGAAAGGAGAAGTTCGCTTGCAGTCCTGATCTGTTACTTTTCCTAGACACCGAAAAGGGTGCTTGTGTGAGCCCATGTTGACGCTTGTCTGTTTCTGGAACAAGAGGGGGAAAAAATCCAAACTTCAGTCCCCACAAACTTTTCTAATTCAGGAAGTATATCCCCTGGTATAACTTGGACGGAGAGATGCAACTAACAGAAATGCACTCTAATGTCAAAGAGACCGCTCTGCAAAAGGAACACCAAGTACACACTTCCCACCAGCTCTGTTTACCTCCAGCTGAATCTCACTATATATTCAGCAGCTTGCACGAACAGTTGGAATTTGCATGGCCACAGCCGTTCAGTTTTCTTGCAACACAGCAGTTTTATTATTCCCAGTTTGTGGATGGACGACTGGAGAGAGCAGTGGGTGGGCAGGTAACAGCAGAGCACCCCAGGATCTCTTCTCTATTCTCTTTGGCACACCTACACTTCAACCAGATTGTCAATGTTATTCTGCATATCCATCAGGAAATGCAGTAAAAACGGCTACTTCATTCAATATGATATTCTAATCAGGATCCTCTTCGCACAGAAACCCATGGCTGGAATCCTGTCAGGGTTTGCATAACTTTTTCCTGCTAATTGTTGCTATTTGACAAAGTGCCAGAGTGCATCTCACTTGGGCATGTGACCAAGGCAATGGCTGAAAACCTGTGGAACTTGGTATGATTATACCTACAGAGATTTGCAGGGGGTTACTCTAAGGCTCTGCACACTGCATGAGCAATCGAACAATTGATTGCACAGTTCTTGGATGTGACTTCCACCTTGGCATGAATTTCATTACAGTTTGCACAACTTTGAGTTATGTGAGCTTATGTATATGACAGGATTTCAGCCATTGTCAATTACCTGCAATTAGCCACAGGAGATGTCATGTTAAGCAAACTAATAGGATCCTGGCTTTTGTTTTACTGAAATGTCTGAAATGTGGGGTAAATGTTTCCTGTCCCATGAATACAGTTGGGTATTTGGCATGTTCATGAGAGGGTGGGACACATTTGCGTGGCATTTCATGGACTGTGCTGAAGAAACACCAGTTTTAACTAAGAGAGATTTTTCTGTGTGGGGGGAATGAATGAAGCAACCCTGAAATTTTTCAGAAATCCATCCAAGATTTCTGGATGGATTTTGTGACAAACACCTTTAATTCAGGTGATACATTTGGGAAATTGTGGACAAACCAACCTGTCTGTTGTGCACACATTTATATTAAGTTCCAGAGGAAGGGAGCATTGTGTCAATGTGTTGCAGCAAAATAACAATGAATAGACACACACAGAGGGGGTTGCAGCCCATTGAAGATTATGTTCTGTCTCAAAGTGTCACTGAAATGGTGAGAGCTAGAAACTCTAAATTTTGTACAGATACTACTGAGGTCCCATATTAAATAACTGGATACAGTGGTGCCTCGCTTAACGAGTGCCCCGTTTAACGAAAAAATCGCATAGCGATGGCTTTGTTGCCATCGCTTTTGCGATCGCACAACGATCTTGCCTATGGGGAAAAATCGCTTTGCGAGGCACCACTTTTATTTCAATAGTCCATGTGGAATGGGGTGTCCGGAAATTGCAGTCCTCTTTCCTGAACAAATAAAGACATACAAAATTTTGAATGGATACTATAGTTTTTTGAACTTTAATCACTGGATAGTTGACAAACCATACCACCTTGAGGATTCTGGGAGCTGCTGTCTAAAGAAGCTAGTTAGGGATTCTGGTGAGTTGTAGTCCTGCAATTGAAGTGGTAAGACTTAAAAATGTGGAATTTTGCACAGATATTATTGGTGTTCCAGTTTAAACTACTGGATGGTTTCTAACTTGACTGGACCTGCTTGGCAGTGGGATTACAGGAATTTTAGTTAGGAATTTTAGTTAGGAATTTTAGTTAGGAATTTTAGTTAGGAATTTTAGCTAAATCCGAACCTGTGTACGGGCACTACCAACATTGCAAATTACAGGTTAGATTTTAACCAGTCATGCTGGCAGTTGTAATCTAAAGGTTTATTTTTCTAGCTCGTGAGTATAGCAGTGCAGGTTAAAGAGCGATAGAACAGTAGGATGGAGGGTGGGACTTGTGGGTTTCCAATCAAAGTACAGGTGAATATGTATTCGCGAAGTCTTTCACAGCCGGGATCTAATGGTTGTTGTGGGTTTTTCGGACTCTTTGGCCATATTCTGAAGGTTGTTCTTCCTAACGTTTCGCCAGTCTCTGTGACCAGCATCTTCAGAGGACAGCACTCTGTGCTCTGGTGTAGTTTGCTTGGGAGTGGAGTATTTATGGCTGTGATATAGGCTTTTGTCCTATTCAGGAGATGGGTGATTAGTGTGTCTTGTTGTGGGTGTATTGTTGTGATAAGGAGAAGAGGTTGTCTGACACTGTCATTGATGGGTGTCATTAGCTGGTCTTTTGTGTGTAGTGATTCCCGGTCCTTATGGCTGGGTAGAGTTCGTTGACCTTTTGCATGCTGTATTTTTCGGAGATGGAAGCCAAGTTTTGTCGAGTTTCAAACTTTCCTCTTTTTTGTTGAAGTTCTGTTGGTGCTTGTGGATTTCAATGGCTTCCCTGTGTAGTCTGACGTAATGATTGCTGGTGTTCTCCAATATATCAGTATTTTGAAATAGAATTTCATGTCCAGCTTGTTTTAGGGTATGTTCAGCTACTGCAGATTTTTCTGGTTGTTTTAGTCTGCAGTGTCTCTCATGTTCTTTGATTCTGGTGAACCAACTCAACAACATCCACCCAAATATACTCAAAAACATCCACCCAAATATATGGCTTCGTTTTGTGGTTCCAATGACAATGACATCTAAGAAAGGGAGTTGGCCCTCTGTTTCTTTTTCCATGGTGAATTGTATATTTGGGTGGATGTTGTTAAGATGGTTCAGAAATTCTTCCAATTTTTCTTCACCGTGGCTCCAAATTGCGAAGATGTCATCCACATATCGGAACCAGACTGTGGGTGCAAGAGATGCCGAAGCCAGGGCAAGTTTTTTGAAATGCTTCATGTAGAAGTTTGCTATAGCTGGGCTGAGGGGGCTCCCCATGGCCACTCTGTCTGTTCATAGAATTCATTATCCCACTGGAATAGGTGGGTACTTTTGCTAGTGCAAGATAAAAGTCACCAGTTTACAATGTGCCACAAGACCCCTTTTATACATCCATTGAAGATGGGCCCAGAGCCCTCAACTTCCCCCACTCTGTTGTATCCTGAAGGTTTGGTCTTATGTTGGTTATATAAACAATAGAAAATTAGTGGCCTTATAATGCCTCTGCTTGTCCCAGAGCAATCTTTCTGCAATTTTTTAAATGTATCATTTTGGGGGTGGAAGGGGAGAATAAATAATAAGCTGCAAAATGAATGTTACATTAAATAGGTATGCATTTAGGAGTCTAAGATTTGTTCTAAATGTCCTGCACAAAGTGGAACAAGAGCGGCTTGTTCTATCCGTGCAAGCATTTCTCAAAGATGCATGTAAGTAGGACGTGCAGCAAAATTTTGCAGTGTTGTGTGCTCCTGCTTTGAGTACCAGCCAACCGCTGGACAGGGCCCTTTTCCAGGAGACTCCATTACCCTCTCCCCCCACCATCACCACCAAGAGTTTTTCACTGCATTCCAAAAAAAGGCACTCCGTGTTCTGTGGCCAGTGCTCAGTCCTCACTCAGTTGTTTTTGGATCCCTCCTCTCGGGTTTTGGTGGTACTTTTGCAAACCTTCAGGTTCCCTCAAGGATGCTACGTGAAGCTCTGGCCTGGATTGTGACTATGCCGCCACTCTGTAGGATGTCTTTAAAAGGATGCCAGATTCACTGTAGCAAAACAGAGAGAAAAAACATAGGAATTGATGTTTTTATAGTCACATATATTGCCAGACATTTTCAGTTAGCTCTCTTCCCTGTGCCTCACTCTCTTGCTTCTGTGGATGGAGGAGACAAAATTGCAAGCAAATAAACTGAACTGCTTTGACTGCTAGTTTTAGATCTGGAGGTACATGCATGCAGCATCCTACGTGGGTCACTTTCAATGGTGGCGTTCTCCCTTACAATACAACCATATCACTGATCTTTGGCTCTCCCTTCCAAATTGTGGGAGCTTTTCCGAACTGCAGAGTTTCGTTTCATTCATTCATTCATTCATTCATTCATTCATTCATTCATTCATTCATTCATTCATAACTTCTTCATCGTCTGGAGCAGGCTTCCTTTTCCTCAGGGTAGTGGAGTCTTTCACAGCCTTCCAATATGGGAAGGCTCTCACAGAATCGCGTTGCAGCAAGAGTTTGGTCTAAGGGGACAGCATGCAGGCCAGACAGAATGGGTAAGTCCAGATACAGTTCTTACTAATATTTTGACATTTGCCTTCTAAGCATCCCAAGGACAGTTCAAGTTCTATGCATGTCTACCAGAAGCATGTTCCAGCACACCAGCTTCCACGCAGCACAGACTAGTCCATTAGGACAAGTTGATCACTGCTCCATATCAGGTTCTGGATCCCTTACCATTCAGTCCACTCCTGCCTGCCTTTGTGGCAGAGACAGAGGGGCTGAAGGACCTACTTCTGTCCCTTTCTGTTACTTTGGGGAGTCTTAAAGCAGAGACATCACCTTGCCGACAAAGGTCCACATAGTCAAAGCTATGTTTTTTCCAGTAGCGATGTATGGAAGTAAGAGCTGGACCATAAAGAAGGCTGACTGTCGAAGAATTGATGCTTTTGAATTGTGGTGCTGGAGGAGACTCTTGAGAGTCCCCTGGACTGCAAGGAGATCAAACCTATCTGTTCTGAAGGAAATCAACCCTGGGTGGTCACTGGAAGGACAGATCCTGAAGCTGAGGCTCCAGTACTTTGGCCATCTCATGAGAAGCGAAGACTCCTTGGAAAAGACTTTGATGTTGGGAAAGAGTGACGGCAAGAGGAGAAGGGGACGACCGAGGATGAGTTGGCTGGACAGTGTCATCGAAGCAACCAACATGAATTTGACCCAAATCCAGGAGGCAGTGGAAGGCAGGAGGGCATGCTCTGATCCATGGGGTCACAAAGAGTCGGACATGACTTAACGACTAAACAACAACATGGGGGGGGGGAGGAGATGAAGGAAGCAGCAGCAAGCACAAGTATTTCTAATTTGGGACAAAGTGTATTCTTCTGCTCCTTTGTTGTTTTACAGAGTAAATGAATGGAGTGGGGAGTAAGGCAGCGACTGAAGGAATGTCTCCCTGTCCCTGTTTATGAGTGAATGCCTGCTTGTCTGCTTCTCTGACTCTCCCTCCCTCCCTCCCTCCCTCTCTTTCTCTGTGAATGCCCACATTTGTCCCAGCTCCACCTGTCAACCTTCCACCCCACCAACTACAGGGGGCACCAGCTTCCTGAGTCTATGCAAATCTCCTTACCAATCGGACCCAGTACCACAGTTTCCTGGGCAACGCATACCTCCGTCCTGTGCTAGGTGCAATGGGGTAAGCTGTAGGCTTCCGCCCAAGGAAGGTGGCTGTGGAGGCAGTTCTCACATAAAGAGGGAGCTCTGACAAAAGCATGCAAAATGGAGTGGAGGTAGTCAAAAGGTCCTTGATGTCTTCACCTGCATGAGAACGAATCAGCGGCAGAATCAGTATTGCAGTATTGCTGGCCCTTCTCTCGTTTCTCTGCTCTTAATGTAGTTGCCGATCAATACTGCAGTTCTTCCCTTAGATGCACAATCCTACATACATTTACCTAGGAGCAAGTCCTGACACACTCAAACGGACTGAGTAGACTTGGAGAAGATTGCACTGTTAGCCACACTCACCTGTATTTCCCCCCGCACAGAGATTAATCTCCATGTTGGGGAAAAAGTAATTTACAAAGTGCCCTTTAGCGAAACTCTGTGTTATTATAGACTTATTGCATCAGTCTCATATTGCAGTGCCAAAGGATAATGTGGGACAACAAATACACCTGTAGAGAAGTCATTTAGGAGATGGCATTCCCATCAATACTCCTTGCTAGAGTCTGGAAACAATGCCACGATAGGGCTTTAAAAGCTGGATATCACCCCGTGTAATCCAGGCTGCAATATAAAAATCACCACTGAACGAGTTTTCATCTTGAACAAATATCAGCCAGACGTTGAAGTGCAGATGATTTTCAAGCAATTTCCTTCTTTGCCTTCACAAGATGAAATGTAACCAAACCCATCCATCGCATCTCGTTTGGAATAACGGATGGAAAAAAATAACCTGTTTGGGGGATTTAACAGCTGCTACCAAGAGAGGTGTCCAAAGCAAGGGAAGAATGCTGTCGATGAATATAATCAAGCCCGATTTAGGGAAGGACAAATTTGCATCTTCTCAAATACTTCTTAAGTTTCTCTTTATTTGAAAAGAGCTACAAGCCCCAAGCTAATCACTGAAATGAGACAGGGCACAAGGGTGGTTGCATTACGGGCTTCTATGAAGCGCAACCAACATTGCTGATGGGGAGGATGAGGCAAGCTGTCACCCAGTATAATTTTCATATTCGAGAAGGCAGGTCAGTGGAGTTATGGGTTCTCCATACCACACCTTGTCTTTCAGGCCTAAGAAGGATTTTTTAAAGTGTTCATTCCTATTTTGTGTTGTTTTGTTGGGCATACTCTGTACTGAACTAGATGGAATGTAAGGGATAGGAGTTTGATGGATATCAGTTTGGACATATTTGGTTACTCTGGGGCTGAAGTTAAATGATATGGGTTAATAATTTGATATGTTCTTAAGTTTGGTTTTAGGTTAATTTGATCACATTTGGTTTCCATGGGCAGGTTGATCTGGGAATTATCCTGAGGCATAGTGTGGGCAAGTACCCATAGGCTG